>NW_026781239.1:300000-507495 GCF_030144855.1 Hypanus sabinus | reverse complement strand
TGATGGTACCGTGTTGAGGAATGATCTCTCTGTGTCTGACCCCGGGAGTGTGTGATGGGACGATTTGCAGGGAGATTCACTCTGTGTCTGACCCCGGGAGTTTGTGATGGGCGGTGTAGAGGAATAATTACTCTGTGTCTGACCCCGGGAGTTTGTGACGGGACGGTGTGGAGGGAGATTCACTCTGTGTCTGACCCCGGCAGTGTTTGATTTTACCGTGTTGAGGAATAATCCCTCTGTGTATTACCCAGGGAGTGTGTGATGGGACCGTGTGGAGGGAGAATCACTCCGTGTCTGACCCCTGGTGTGTGTGATGGGCGGTGTAGAGGAATAATCACTCTGTGTCTGACCCCTGGAGTTTGTGACGGGACGGTGTGGAGGGAGATTCACTCTGTGTCTGACCCCGGGAGTGTTTGATGGGACCGTGTAGTGGAATAATCACTCTGTGTCTGACACCGGGAGTGTGTGATGGTACCGTGTTGAGGAATGATCTCTCTGTGTCTGACCCCGGGAGTGTGTGATGGGACGATTTGCAGGGAGATTCACTCTGTGTCTGACCCCGGGAGTTTGTGATGGGCGGTGCAGAGGAATAATTTCACTGTGTCTGACCCAGGGATTGTTTGATGGTACCGTGTAGAGGAATGATCTCTCTGTGTCTGACCCCGGGAGTGTGTGATGGGACGGTGTGGAGGGAGATTCACTCTGTGTCTGACCCTGGGAGTGTTTGATGGGACCGTGTAGAGGAATAATCACTCTGTGTCTGACACCGGGAGTGTGTGATGGTACCGTGTAGAGGAATGATCTCTCTGTGTCTGACCCCGGGAGTGTGTGATGGGACGGTGTGGAGGGAGATTCACTCTGTGTCTGACCCTGGGAGTGTGTGATGTGCGGTGTAGAGGAATAATTACTCTGTGTCTGACCCCGGGAGTTTGTGATGGGCGGTGTAGAGGAATAATTACTCTGTGTCTGACCCCGGGAGTTTGTGACGGGACGGTGTGGAGGCAGATTCACTCTGTGTCTGACCCCGGGAGTGTTTGATGGGACCGTGTAGAGGAATAATCACTCTGTGTCTGACACCGGGCGTGTGTGATGGAACCGTGTTGAGGAATGATCTCTCTGTGTCTGACCCCAGGAGTGTGTGATGGGACGATTTGCAGGGAGATTCACTCTGTGTCTGACCCAGGAGTGTTTGATGTGCGGTGTAGAGGAATAATTACTCTGTGTCTGACCCCGGGAGTTTGTGATGGGCGGTGTAGAGGAATAATTTCACTGTGTCTGACCCAGGGACTGTTTGATGGTACCGTGTAGAGGAATGATCTCTCTGTGTCTGACCCCGGGAGTGTGTGATGGGACGGTGTGGAATGAGATTCACTCTGTGTCTGACCCCGGGAGTGTTTGATGGGACCGTGTAGAGGAATAATCACTATGTGTCTGACACCGGGAGTGTGTGATGGTACCGTGTTGAGGAATGATCTCTCTGTGTCTGACCCCGGGAGTGTGTGATGGGACGATTTGCAGGGAGATTCACTCTGTGTCTGACCCCGGGAGTTTGTGATGGGCGGTGTAGAGGAATAATTACTCTGTGTCTAACCCCGGGAGTTTGTGACGGGACGGTGTGGAGGGAGATTCACTCTGTGTCTGACCCCGGCAGTGTTTGATTTTACCGTGTTGAGGAATAATCCCTCTGTGTATTACCCAGGGAGTGTGTGATGGGACCGTGTGGAGGGAGAATCACTCCGTGTCTGACCCCTGGTGTGTGTGATGGGCGGTGTAGAGGAATAATCACTCTGTGTCTGACCCCTGGAGTTTGTGACGGGACGGTGTGGAGGGAGATTCACTCTGTGTCTGACCCAGGGAGTGTTTGATGGTACCGTGTTGAGGAATGATCTCTCTGTGTCTGACCCCGGGAGTGTGTGATGGGACGATTTGCAGGGAGATTCACTCTGTGTCTGACCCAGGGAGTGTGTGATGTGCGGTGTAGAGGAATAATAACTCTGTGTCTGACCCCGGGAGTTTGTGATGGGCGGTGCAGAGGAATAATTTCACTGTGTCTGACCCAGGGACTGTTTGATGGTACCGTGTAGAGGAATGATCTCTCTGTGTCTGACCCCGGGAGTGTGTGATGGGACGGTGTGGAGGGAGATTCACTCTGTGTCTGACCCTGGGAGTGTTTGATGGGACCGTGTAGAGGAATAATCACTCTGTGTCTGACACCGGGAGTGTGTGATGGCACCGTGTAGAGGAATGATGTCTCTGTGTCTGACCCAGGGAGTGTGTGATGGGACTGTGTGGAGGGAGATTCACTCTGTGTCTGACCCTGGGAGTGTTTGACGGGACCGTGTAGAGGAATAATCACTCTGTGTCTGACCCCGAGAGAGTGTGATGGGACGGTGTGGAAGGTGATTCACACTGTGTCTGACACCGGGAGTGTTTGATGGGACCGTGTAAAGGAATAATCACTCTGTGTCTGACCCCGGGATTGTTTGCTGGGACCGTGTAGAGGAATAATCTCACTGCGTCTGACCCAGGGACTGTTTGATGGTACCGTGTAGAGGAATGATCTCTCTGTGTCTGACCCCTGGGAGTGTGTGATGGGACGGTGTGGAGGGAGATTCACTCTGTGTCTGACCCCGGGAGTGTTTGATGGGACCATGTAGAGGAATAATCACTCTGTGTCTGAAACCGGGAGTGTGTGATGGAACCGTGTTGAGGAATGATCTCTCTGTGTCTGACCCCAGGAGTGTGTGATGGGACGATTTGCAGGGAGATTCACTCTGTGTCTGACCCAGGGAGTGTGTGATGTGCGGTGTAGAGGAATAATTACTCTGTGTCTGACCCCGGGAGTTTGTGATGGGCCGTGTAGAGGAATAATTTCACTGTGTCTGACCCAAGGACTGTTTGATGGTACCGTGTAGAGGAATGATCTCTCTGTGTCTGACCCCGGGAGTGTGTGATGGGACGGTGTGGAATGAGATTCACTCTGTGGCTGACCCCGGGAGTGTTTGATGGGACCGTGTAGAGGAATAATCACTCTGTGTCTGACACCGGGAGTGTGTGATGGTACCGTGTTGAGGAATGATCTCTCTGTGTCTGACCCCGGGAGTGTGTGATGGGACGATTTGCAGGGAGATTCACTCTGTGTCTGACCCCGGGAGTTTGTGATGGGCGGTGTAGAGGAATAATTACTCTGTGTCTGACCACGGGAGTTTGTGACGGGACGGTGTGGAGGGAGATTCACTCTGTGTCTGACCCCGGCAGTGTTTGATTTTACCGTGTTGAGGAATAATCCCTCTGTGTATGACCCAGGGAGTGTGCGATGGGACCGTGTGGAGGGAGAATCACTCCGTGTCTGACCCCGGGTGTGTGTGATGGGCGGTGTAGAGGAATAATCACTCTGTGTCTGACCCCTGGAGTTTGTGACGGGACGGTGTGGAGGGAGATTCACTCTGTGTCTGACCCCGGGAGTGTTTGATGGGACCGTGTAGTGGAATAATCACTCTGTGTCTGACACCGGGAGTGTGTGATGGTACCGTGTTGAGGAATGATCTCTCTGTGTCTGACCCCGGGAGTGTGTGATGGGACGATTTGCAGGGAGATTCACTCTGTGTCTGACCCAGTGAGTGTGTGATGTGCGGTGTAGAGGAATAATTACTCTGTGTCTGACCCCGGGAGTTTGTGATGGGCGGTGCAGAGGAATAATTTCACTGTGTCTGACCCAGGGACTGTTTGATGGTACCGTGTAGAGGAATGATCTCTCTGTGTCTGACCCCGGGAGTGTGTGATGGGACGGTGTGGAGGGAGATTCACTCTGTGTCTGACCCTGGGAGTGTTTGATGGGACCGTGTAGAGGAATAATCACTCTGTGTCTGACACCGGAAGTGTGTGATGGTACCGTGTTGAGGAATGATCTCTCTGTGTCTGACCCCGGGAGTGTGTGATGGGACGATTTGCAGGGAGATTCACTCTGTGTCTGACCCGGGGAGTGTGTGATGTGCGGTGTAGAGGAATAATTACTCTGTGTCTGACCCCGGGAGTTTGTGATGGGCGGTGTAGAGGAATAATTACTCTGTGTCTGACCCCGGGAGTTTGTGACGGGACGGTGTGGAGGCAGATTCACTCTGTTTCTGACCCCGGCAGTGTTTGATGGGACCGTGTAGTGGAATAATCACTCTGTGTGTGACACCGGGAGTGTGTGATGGTACCGTGTTGAGGAATGATCTCTCTGTGTCTGACACCGGGAGTGTGTGATGGGACGATTTGCAGGGAGATTCACTCTGTGTCTGACCCAGGGAGTGTGTGATGTGCGGTGTAGAGGAAGAATTACTCTGTGTCTGACCCAGGGACTGTTTGATGGTACCGTGTAGAGGAATGATCTCTCTGTGTCTGACCCCGGGAGTGTGTGATGGGACGGTGTGGAGGGAGATTCACTCTGTGTCTGACCTGGGAGTGTTTGATGGGACCGTGTAGAGGAATCATCACTCTGTGTCTGACACCGGGAGTGTGTGATGGTACCGTGTTGAGGAATGATCTCTCTGTTTCTGACCCCGGGAGTGTGTGATGGGACGATTTGCAGGGTGATTCACTCTGTGTCTGACCCAGGGAGTGTGTGATGTGCGGTGTAGAGGAATAATTACTCTGTGTCTGACCCCGGGAGTTTGTGATGGGCGGTGTAGAGGAATAATTACTCTGTGTCTGACGCCGGGAGTTTGTGACGGGACGGTGTGGAGGGAGATTCACTCTGTGTCTGACCCCGGCAGTGTTTGATTTTACCGTGTTGTGGAATAATCCCTCTGTGTATGACCCAGGGAGTGTGTGATGGGACCGTGTGGAGGGAGATTCACTCCGTGTCTGACCCCGGGTGTGTGTGATGGGCGGTGTAGAGGAATAATCACTCTGTGTCTGACCCCTGGAGTTTGTGACGGGACGGTGTGGAGGGAGATTCACTCTGTGTCTGACCCCGGGAGTGTGTGATTGGACGATTTGCAGGGAGATTCACTCTGTGTCTGACCCAGGGAATGTGTGATGTGCGGTGTAGAGGATTAATTACTCTGTGTCTGACCCCGGGAGTTTGTGATGGGCGGTGTAGAGGAATAATTACTCTGTGTCTGACCCCGGGAGTTTGTGACGGGACGGTGTGGAGGGAGATTCACTCTGTGCCTGACCCCGGCAGTGTTTTATTTTACCGTGTTGAGGAATAATCTATCTGTGTATGACCCAGTGAGTGTGTGATGGGACCGTGTGGAGGGAGATTCACTCCGTGTCTGACCCCGGGAGTGTGTGATGGGCGGTGTAGAGGAATAATCACTCTGTGTCTGACCCCTGGAGTTTGTGACGGGACGGTGTGGAGGGAGATTCACTCTGTGTCTGACCCCGGGAGTGTTTCATGGGACCGTGTAGAGGAATAATCACTCTGTGTTTGACCACGGGAGTGTGAGATGCGTCGGTGTGGAGGAATAATCACTCTGTGTCTGACCACGGGAGTGTGTGATGGGACGGTGTGGAGGGAGATTCGCTCTGTGTCTGACCCCGGGAGTGTTTGATGGGACCGTGTAGAGGAATAATCACTCTGTGTCTGACACCGGGAGTGTGTGATGGTACCGTGTTGAGGAATGATCACTCTGTGTCTGACCCCGGGAGTGTGTGATGGGACGATTTGCAGGGAGATTCACTCTGTGTCTGACCCAGGGAGTGTGTGATGTGCGGTGTAGAGGAATAATCACTCTGTGTCTGACCCCGGGAGTGTTTGATGGGACCGTGTAGAGGAATAATCACTCTGTGTCTGACCCGGGAGAGTGTGATGGGACGGTGTGGAAGGAGATTCACACTGTGTCTGACACCGGGAGTGTTTGATGGGACCGTGTAGAGGAATAATCACTCTGTGTCTGACCCCGAGAGAGTGTGATGGGACGGTGTGGAAGGTGATTCACACTGTGTCTGACACCGGGAGTGTTTGATGGGACCGTGTAAAGGAATAATCACTCTGTGTCTGACCCCGGGATTGTTTGCTGGGACCGTGTAGAGGAATAATCTCTCTGTGTCTGACCCAGGGACTGTTTGATGGTACCGTGTAGAGGAATGATCTCTCTGTGTCTGACCCCGGGAGTGTGTGATGGGACGGTGTGGAGGGAGATTCACTCTGTGTCTGACCCCGGGAGTGTTTGATGGGACCGTGTAGAGGAATAATCACTCTGTGTCTGACACCGGGAGTGAGTGATGGTACCGTGTTGAGGAATGATCTCTCTGTGTCTGACCCCGGGAGTGTGTGATGGGACGATTTGCAGTGAGATTCACTCTGTGTCTGACCCAGGGAGTGTGTGATGTGCGGTGTAGAGGAATAATTACTCTGTGTCTGACCCCGGGAGTTTGTGATGGGCGGTGTAGAGGAATAATTTCACTGTGTCTGACCCAGGGACTGTTTGATGGTACCGTGTAGAGGAATGATCTCTCTGTGTCTGACCCCTGGGAGTGTGTGATGGGACGGTGTGGAGGGAGATTCACTCTGTGTCTGACCCCGGGAGTGTTTGATGGGACCATGTAGAGGAATAATCACTCTGTGTCTGACACCGGGAGTGTGTGATGGAACCGTGTTGAGGAATGATCTCTCTGTGTCTGACCCCAGGAGTGTGTGATGGGACGATTTGCAGGGAGATTCACTCTGTGTCTGACCCAGGGAGTGTGTGATGTGCGGTGTAGAGGAATAATTACTCTGTGTCTGACCCCGGGAGTTTGTGATGGGCGGTGTAGAGGAATAATTTCACTGTGTCTGACCCAAGGACTGTTTGATGGTACCGTGTAGAGGAATGCTCTCTCTGTGTCTGACCCCGGGAGTGTGTGATGGGACGGTGTGGAATGAGATTCACTCTGTGTCTGACCCCGGGAGTGTTTGATGGGACCGTGTAGAGGAATAATCACTCTGTGTCTGACACCGGGAGTGTGTGATGGTACCGTGTTGAGGAATGATCTCTCTGTGTCTGACCCCGGGAGTGTGTGATGGGACGATTTGCAGGGAGATTCACTCTGTGTCTGACCCCGGGAGTTTGTGATGGGCGGTGTAGAGGAATAATTACTCTGTGTCTGACCACGGGAGTTTGTGACGGGACGGTGTGGAGGGAGATTCACTCTGTGTCTGACCCCGGCAGTGTTTCATTTTACCGTGTTGAGGAATAATCCCTCTGTGTATGACCCAGGGAGTGTGAGATGGGACCGTGTGGAGGGAGAATCACTCCGTGTCTGACCCCGGGTGTGTGTGATGGGCGGTGTAGAGGAATAATCACTCTGTGTCTGACCCCTGGAGTTTGTGACGGGACGGTGTGGAGGGAGATTCACTCTGTGTCTGACCCCGGGAGTGTTTGATGGGACCGTGTAGTGGAATAATCACTCTGTGTCTGACACCGGGAGTGTGTGATGGTACCGTGTTGAGGAATGATCTCTCTGTGTCTGACCCCGGGAGTGTGTGATGGGACGATTTGCAGGGAGATTCACTCTGTGTCTGACCCAGTGAGTGTGTGATGTGCGGTGTAGAGGAATAATTACTCTGTGTCTGACCCCGGGAGTTTGTGATGGGCGGTGCAGAGGAATAATTTCACTGTGTCTGACCCAGGGACTGTTTGATGGTACCGTGTAGAGGAATGATCTCTCTGTGTCTGACCCCGGGAGTGTGTGATGGGACGGTGTGGAGGGAGATTCACTCTGTGTCTGACCCCGGGAGTGTTTCATGGGACCGTGTAGAGGAATAATCACTCTGTGTTTGACCACGGGAGTGTGAGATGCGTCGGTGTGGAGGAATAATCACTCTGTGTCTGACCACGGGAGTGTGTGATGGGACGGTGTGGAGGGAGATTCGCTCTGTGTCTGACCCCGGGAGTGTTTGATGGGACCGTGTAGAGGAATAATCACTCTGTGTCTGACACCGGGAGTGTGTGATGGTACCGTGTTGAGGAATGATCACTCTGTGTCTGACCCCGGGAGTGTGTGATGGGACGATTTGCAGGGAGATTCACTCTGTGTCTGACCCAGGGAGTGTGTGATGTGCGGTGTAGAGGAATAATCACTCTGTGTCTGACCCCGGGAGTGTTTGATGGGACCGTGTAGAGGAATAATCACTCTGTGTCTGACCCGGGAGAGTGTGATGGGACGGTGTGGAAGGAGATTCACACTGTGTCTGACACCGGGAGTGTTTGATGGGACCGTGTAGAGGAATAATCACTCTGTGTCTGACCCCGGGATTGTTTGCTGGGACCGTGTAGAGGAATAATCTCACTGTGTCTGACCCAGGGACTGTTTGATGGTACCGTGTAGAGGAATGATCTCTTTGTGTCTGACCCCGGGAGTGTGTGATGGGACGGTGTGGAGGGAGATTCACTCTGTGTCTGACCCCGGGAGTGTTTGATGGGACCGTGTAGAGGAATAATCACTCTGTGTCTGACACCGGGAGTGTGTGATGGTACCGTGTTGAGGAATGATCTCTCTGTGTCTGACCCCGGGAGTGTGTGATGGGACGATTTGCAGGGAGATTCACTCTGTGTCTGACCCAGGGAGTGTGTGATGTGCGGTGTAGAGGAATAATAACTCTGTGTCTGACCCCGGGAGTTTGTGATGGGCGGTGTAGAGGAATAATTTCACTGTGTCTGACCCAGGGACTGTTTGATGGTACCGTGTAGAGGAATGATCTCTCTGTGTCTGACCACGGGAGTGTGTGATGGGACGGTGTGGAGGGAGATTCACTCTGTGTCTGACCCCGGGAGTGTTTGATGGAACCGTGTAGAGGAATAATCACTCTGTGTCTGACACCGGGAGTGTGGGATGGTACCGTGTTGAGGAATGATCTCTCTGTGTCTGACCCCGGGAGTGTGTGATGGGACGATTTGCAGGGAGATTCACTCTGTGTCTGACCCAGGGAGTGTGTGATGTGCGGTGTAGAGTAATAATTACTCTGTGTCTGACCCCGGGAGTTTGTGATGGTCGGTGTAGAGGAATAATTACTCTGTGTCTGACCCCGGGAGTTTGTGACGGGACGGTGTGGAGGGAGATTCACTCTGTGTCTGACCCCGGCAGTGTTTGATTTTACCGTGTTGAGGAATAATCCCTCTGTGTATGACCAAGGGAGTGTGTGATGGGACCGTGTGGAGGGAGAATCACTCCGTGTCTGACCCCGGGTGTGTGTGATGGGCGGTGTAGAGGAATAATCACTCTGTGTCTGACCCCTGGAGTTTGTGACGGGACGGTGTGGAGGGAGATTCACTCTGTGTCTGACCCCGGGAGTGTTTGATGGGACCGTGTAGTGGAATAATCACTCTGTGTCTGACACCGGGAGTGTGTGATGGTACCGTGTTGAGGAATGATCTCTCTGTGTCTGACCCCGGGAGTGTGTGATGGGACGATTTGCAGGGAGATTCACTCTGTGTCTGACCCAGGGAGTGTGTGATGTGCGGTGTAGAGGAATAATTACTCTGTGTCTGACCCCGGGAGTTTGTGATGGGCGGTGTAGAGGAATAATTTCACTGTGTCTGACCCAGGGACTGTTTGATGGTACCGTGTAGAGGAATGATCTCTCTGTGTCTGACCCCGGGAGTGTGTGATGGGACGGTTTGGAGGGAGATTCACTCTGTGTCTGACCCCGGGAGTGTTTGATGGGACCGTGTAGAGGAATAATCACTCTGTGTCTGACACCGGAAGTGTGTGATGGTACCGTGTTGAGGAATGATCTCTCTGTGTCTGACCCCGGGAGTGTGTGATGGGACGATTTGCAGGGAGATTCACTCTGTGTCTGACCCGGGGAGTGTGTGATGTGCGGTGTAGAGGAATAATTACTCTGTGTCTGACCCCGGGAGTTTGTGATGGGCGGTGTAGAGGAATAATTACTCTGTGTCTGACCCCGGGAGTTTGTGACGGGACGGTGTGGAGGCAGATTCACTCTGTTTCTGACCCCGGCAGTGTTTGATGGGACCGTGTAGTGGAATAATCACTCTGTGTGTGACACCGGGAGTGTGTGATGGTACCGTGTTGAGGAATGATCTCTCTGTGTCTGACCCCGGGAGTGTGTGATGGGACGATTTGCAGGGAGATTCACTCTGTGTCTGACCCAGGGAGTGTGTGATGTGCGGTGTAGAGGAAGAATTACTCTGTGTCTGACCCAGGGACTGTTTGATGGTACCGTGTAGAGGAATGATCTCTCTGTGTCTGACCCCGGGAGTGTGTGATGGGACGGTGTGGAGGGAGATTCACTCTGTGTCTGACCTGGGAGTGTTTGATGGGACCGTGTAGAGGAATCATCACTCTGTGTCTGACACCGGGAGTGTGTGATGGTACCGTGTTGAGGAATGATCTCTCTGTTTCTGACCCCGGGAGTGTGTGATGGGACGATTTGCAGGGTGATTCACTCTGTGTCTGACCCAGGGAGTGTGTGATGTGCGGTGTAGAGGAATAATTACTCTGTGTCTGACCCCGGGAGTTTGTGATGGGCGGTGTAGAGGAATAATTACTCTGTGTCTGACCCCGG
Organism: Hypanus sabinus; assembly: GCF_030144855.1. NCBI lineage: Eukaryota > Metazoa > Chordata > Chondrichthyes > Myliobatiformes > Dasyatidae > Hypanus > Hypanus sabinus. The sequence continues at coordinate 496,997 of NW_026781239.1, read as the reverse complement.
GAGTTTGTGACGGGACGGTGTGGAGGGAGATTCACTCTGTGTCTGACCCCGGCAGTGTTTGATTTTACCGTGTTGTGGAATAATCCCTCTGTCTATGACCCAGGGAGTGTGTGATGGGACCGTGTGGAGGGAGATTCACTCTGTGTCTGACCCCGGGAGTGTTTGATGGGACCGTGTAGAGGAATAATCACTCTGTGTCTGACACCGGGAGTGTGTGATGGAACCGTGTTGAGGAATGATCTCTCTGTGTCTGACCCCGGCATTGTTTGATTTTACCGTGTTGAGGAATAATCCCTCTGTGTATGACCCAGGGAGTGTGTGATGGGACCGTGTGGAGGGAGATTCACTCCGTGTCTGACCCCGGGTGTGTGTGATGGGCGGTGTAGAGGAATAATCACTATGTGTCTGACCCCTGGAGTTTGTGACGGGACGGTGTGGAGGGAGATCCACTATGTGTCTGACCCCGGGAGTTTGTGACGGGACGGTGTGGAGGGAGATTCACTCTGTGTCTGACCCCGGCAGTGTTTGATTTTACCGTGTTGAGGAATAATCCCTCTGTGTATGACCCAGGGAGTGTGTGATGGGGCCGTGTGGAGGGAGATTCTCTCCGTGTCTGATACCGTGTGTGTGTGATGTGCGGTGTAGAGGAATAATCACTCTGTGTCTGACCCCTGGAGTTTGTGACGGGACAGTGTGGAGGGAGATTCACTCTGTGTCTGACCCCGGCATTGTTTGATTTTACCGTGTTGAGGAATAATCCCTCTGTGTATGACCCAGGGAGTGTGTGATTGGACCGTGTGGAGGGAGATTCACTCCGTGTCTGACCCCGGGTGTGTGTGATGGGCGGTGTAGAGGAATAATCACTCTGTGTCTGACCCCTGGAGTTTGTGACGGGACGGTGTGGAGGGAGATTCACTCTGTGTCTGACCCCGGGAGTGTTTGATGGGACCGTGTAGAGGAATAATCACTCTGTGTCTGACACCGGGAGTGTGTGATGGAACCGTGTTGAGGAATGATCTCTCTGTGTCTGACCCCGGCAGTGTGTGATGGGACGATTTGCAGGGAGATTCACTCTGTGTCTGACCCCGGCATTGTTTGATTTTACCGTGTTGAGGAATAATCCCTCAGTGTATGACCCAGGGAGTGTGTGATGGGACCGTGTGGAGGGAGATTCACTCCGTGTCTGACCCCGGGTGTGTGTGATGGGCGGTGTAGAGGAATAATCACTATGTGTCTGACCCCTGGAGTTTGTGACGGGACGGTGTGGAGGGAGATTCACTATGTGTCTGACCCCGGGAGTGTTTGGTGGGACCGTGTAGAGGAATAATCACTCTGTGTCTGACACCGGGAGTGTGTGATGGAACCGTGTTGAGGAATGATCTCTCTGTGTCTGACCCCGGGAGTGTGTGATGGGACGATTTGCAGGGAGATTCACTCTGTGTCTGACCCCGGCAGTGTTTGATTTTACCGTGTTGAGGAATAATCCCTCGGTGTATGACCCAGGGAGTGTGTGATTGGACCGTGTGGAGGGAGATTTACTCCGTGTCTGACCCCGGGAGTGTGTGATGGGCGGTGTAGAGGAATAATCACTCTGTGTCTGACCCCTGGAGTTTGTGACGGGACGGTGTGGAGGGAGATTCACTCTGTGTCTGACCCCGGGAGTGTTTCATGGGACCGTGTAGAGGAATAATCACTCTGTGTTTGACCACGGGAGTGTGAGATGCGTCGGTGTGGAGGATTAATCACTCTGTGTCTGACCACCGGAGTGTGTGATGGGACGGTGTGGAGGGACATTCACTCTGTGTCTGACCCCGGGAGTGTTTGATGGGACCGTGTAGAGGAATAATGACTCTGTGTCTGTCCCCGGGAGTGTGTGATGGGACGGTGTGGAGAGAGATTCACTCTGTGTCTGACCCCGGCAGTGTTTGATGGGACCGTGTAGAGGAATAATCACTCTGTGTCTGACACCGGAGTGTGTGATGGTACAGTGTTGAGGAATGATCTCTCAGTGTCTGACCCCGGGAGTGTGTGATGGGACGATTTGCAGGGAGATTCACTCTGTGTCTGACCCAGGGAGTGTGTGATGTGCGGTGTAGAGGAATAATTACTCTGTGTCTGACCCCGGGAGTTTGTGATGGGCGGTGTAGAGGAATAATTACTCTGTGTTTGACCCCGGGAGTTTGTGACGGGACGATGTGGAGGGAGATTCACTCTGTGTCTGACCCCGGCAGTGTTTGATTTTACCGTGTTGAGGAATAATCCCTCTGTGTATGACCCAGGGAGTGTGTGATGGGACCGTGTGGAGGGAGATTCACTCCGTGTCTGACCCCGGGTGTGTGTGATGGGCGGTGTAGAGGAATAATCACTCTGTGCCTGACCCCTGGAGTTTGTGACGGGACTGTGTGGAGGGAGATTCACTCTGTGTCTGACCCCGGGAGTGTTTGATGGGACCGTGTAGAGGAATAATCACTCTGTGTCTGACACCGGGAGTGTGTGATGGAACCGTGTTGAGGAATGATCTCTCTGTGTCTGACCCCGGCAGTGTGTGATGGGACGATTTGCAGGGAGATTCACTCTGTGTCTGACCCCGGCAGTGTTTGATTTTACCGTGTTGAGGAATAATCCCTCTGTGTATGACCCAGGGAGTGTGTGATGGGACCGTGTGGAGGGAGATTCACTCCGTGTCTGACCCCGGGTGTGTGTGATGGGCGGTGTAGAGGAATAATCACTCTGTGTCTGACCCCTGGAGTTTGTGACGGGACGGTGTGGAGCGAGATTCACTCTGTGTCTGACCCAGGGAGTGTTTGATGGGACCGTGTAGAGGAATAATCACACTGTGTCTGACCCGGGAGAGTGTGAATTGACGGTGTGGAAGGAGATTCACACTGTGTCTGACACCGGGAGTTTGTGATGGGCGGTGTAGAGGAATAATTACTCTGTGTCTGACCCCGGGAGTTTGTGACGGGACGGTGTGGAGGGAGATTCACTCAGTGTCTGACCCCGTGTGTGTGTGATGGGCGGTTTAGAGGAATAATCACTCTGTGTCTGACCCCTGGAGTTTGTGACGGGACGGTGGGAGGGAGATTCACTCTGTGTCTGACCCCGGGAGTGTTTGATGGGACCGTGTAGTGGAATAATCACTCTGTGTCTGACACCGGGAGTGTGTGATGGTACCGTGTTGAGGAATGATCTCTCTGTGTCTGACCCCGGGAGTGTGTGATGGGACGATTTGCAGGGAGATTCACTCTGTGTCTGACCCAGGGAGTTTGTGATGGGCGGTGTAGAAGAATAATTTCACTGTGTCTGACCAAGGGACTGTTTGATGGTACCGTGTAGAGGAATGATCTCTCTGTGTCTGACCCCGGGAGTGTGTGATGGGACGGTGTGGAGGGAGATTCATTCTGTGTCTGACCCTGGGAGTGTTTGATGGGACCGTGTAGAGGAATAATCACTCTGTGTCTGACACCGGAAGTGTGTGATGGTACCTTGTTGAGGAATGATCTCTCTGTGTCTGACCCCGGGAGTGTGTGATGGGACGATTTGCAGGGAGATTCACTCTGTGTCTGACACAGGGAGTGTGTGATGTGCGGTGTAGAGGAATAATTACTCTGTGTCTGACCCCGGGAGTCTGTGATGGGCGGTGTAGAGGAATAATTACTCTGTGTCTGACACCGGGAGTTTGTGACGGGACGGTGTGGAGGGAGATTCACTCTGTGTCTGACCCCGGCAGTGTTTGATGGGACCGGGTAGTGGAATAATCACTCTGTGTCTGACACCGGGAGTGTGTGATGGTACCGTGTTTAGGAATGATCTCTCTGTGTCTGACCCCGGGAGTGTGTGATGGGACGGTGTGCAGGAATAATTACTCTGTGTCTGACCCAGGCACTGTTTGATGGTACCGTGTAGAGGAAAGATCTCTCTGTGTCTGACCCCGGGAGTGTGTGATGGGACGGTGTGGAGGGAGATTCACTCTGTGTCTGACCCTGGGAGTGTTTGATGGGACCGTGTAGAGGAATAATCACTCTGTGTCTGACACCGGGAGTGTGTGATGGTACCGTGTTGAGGAATGATCTCTCTGTGTCTGACCCCGGGAGTGTGTGATGGGACGATTTGCAGGGAGATTCACTCTGTGTCTGACCCAGGGAGTGTGTGATGTGCGGTGTAGAGGAATAATTACTCTGTGTCTGATCCCGGGAGTTTGTGATGGGCGGTGTAGAGGAATAATTACTCTGTGTCTGACCCCTGGAGTTTGTGACGGGACGGTGTGGAGCGAGATTCACTCTGTGTCTGACCCAGGGAGTGTTTGATGGGACCGTGTAGAGGAATAATCACACTGTGTCTGACCCGGGAGAGTGTGAATTGACGGTGTGGAAGGAGATTCACACTGTGTCTGACACCGGGAGTGTTTGATGTGACCGTGTAGAGGAATAATGACTCTGTGTCTGACCCCGGGATTGTTTGCTGGGACCGTGTTGAGGAATAATCTCACTGTGTCTGACCCAGAGACTGTTTGATGGTACCGTGTAGAGGAATGATCACTCCGTGTCTGACCCCTGGAGTTTGTGACGGGACGGTGTGGAGGGAGATTCACTCAGTGTCTGACCCCGGGAGTGTTTGATGGGACCGTGTAGAGGAATAATCACTCTGTGTCTGACCACGGGAGTGTTTGACGGGACCGTGTAGAGGAATAATCACTCTGTGTCTGATCCCGGGAGAGTGTGATGGGATGGCGTGGGGGGAGATTCACTCTGTGTCTGACCCCGGGAGTGTTTGATGGGACAGTGTAGAGGAATAATCACTCTGTGTCTGACCACGGGAGTGTTTGACGGGACCGTGTAGAGGAATAATCACTCTGTGTCTGACCCGGGAGAGTGTGAATGGACGGTGTGGAAGGAGATTCACACTGTGTCTGACACCGGGCTTGTTTGATGTGACCGTGTAGAGGAATAATGACTCTGTGTCTGACCCCGGGATTGTTTGCTGGGACCGTGTTGAGGAATAATCTCACTGTGTCTGACCCAGGGACTGTTTGATGGTACCGTGTAGAGGAATGATCTCTCTGTGTCTGACCCCGGGAGTGTGTGATGGGACGGTGTGGAGGGAGATTCACTCTGTGTCTGACCCCGGCAGTGATTGATTTTACCGTGTTGAGGAATAATCACTCTGTGTATGACCCAGGGAGTGTGTGATGGGACCATGTGGAGGGAGATTCACTCCGTGTCTGACCCCGGGTGTGTGTGATGGGCGGTGTAGAGGAATAATCACTCTGTGTCTGACCCCTGGAGTTTGTGACGGGACGGTGTGGAGGGAGATTCACTCTGTGTCTGACCCCGGGAGTGTTTGATGGGACCTTGTAGAGGAATAATCACTCTGTGTCTGACACCGGGAGTGTGTGATGGAACCGTGTTGAGGAATGATCTCTCTGTGTCTGACCCCGGCAGTGTGTGATGGGACGATTTGCAGGGAGATTCACTCTGTGTCTGACCCCGGCAGTGTTTGATTTTACCGTGTTGAGGAATAATCCCTCTGTGTATGACCCAGGGAGTCTGTGATGGGACCGTGTGGAGGGAGATTCACTCCGTGTCTGACGGTGTGTGTGATGGGCGGTGTAGAGGAATAATCACTCTGTGTCTGATCCCGCGAGAGTGTGATGGGATGGCGTGGGGGGAGATTCACTCTGTGTCTGACCCCGGGAGTGTTTGATGGGACCGTGTAGAGGAATAATCACTCTGTGTCTGACCACGGGAGTGTTTGACGGGACCGTGTAGAGGAATAATCACACTGTGTCTGACCCGGGAGAGTGTGAATGGACGGTGTGGAAGGAGATTCACACTGTGTCTGACACCGGGAGTGTTTGATGTGACCGTGTAGAGGAATAATGACTCTGTGTCTGACCCCGGGATTGTTTGCTGGGACCGTGTTGAGGAATAATCTCACTGTGTCTGACCCAGGGACTGTTTGATGGTACCGTGTAGAGGAATGATCACTCCGTGTCTGACCCCTGGAGTTTGTGACGGGACGGTGTGGAGGGAGATTCACTCTGTGTCTGACCCCGGGAGTGTTTGATGGGACCGTGTAGAGGAATAATCACTCTGTGTCTGACCACGGGAGTGTTTGACGGGACCGTGTAGAGGAATAATCACTTTGTGTCTGATCCCGGGAGAGTGTGATGGGATGGCGTGGGGGAAGATTCACTCTGTGTCTGACCCCGGGAGTGTTTGATGGGACCGTGTAGAGGAATAATCACTCTGTGTCTGACCACGGGAGTGTTTGACGGGACCGTGTAGAGGAATAATCACTCTGTGTCTGACCCGGGAGAGTGTGAATGGGCGGTGTGGAAGGAGATTCACACTGTGTCTGACACCGGGAGTGTTTGATGTGACCGTGTAGAGGAATAATGACTCTGTGTCTGACCCCGGGATTGTTTGCTGGGACCGTGTTGAGGAATAATCTCACTGTGTCTGACCCAGGGACTGTTTGATTGTACCGTGTAGAGGAATGATCTCTCTGTGTCTGACCCCGGGAGTGTGTGATGGGACGGTGTGGAGGGAGATTCACTCTGTGTCTGACCCCGGGAGTGTTTGATGTGACCGTGTAGAGGAATAATGACTCTGTGTCTGACCCCGGGATTGTTTGCTGGGACCGTGTTGAGGAATAATCTCACTGTGTCTGACCCAGGGACTGTTTGATGGTACCGTGTAGAGGAATGATCTCTCTGTGTCTGACCCCGGGAGTGTGTGATGGGACGGTGTGGAGGGAGATTCACTCTGTGTCTGACCCCGGAAGTGTTTGATGGGACCGTGTAGAGGAATAATCACTCTGTGTCTGACCACGGGAGGGTTTGACGGCACCGTGTAGAGGAATAATCACTCTGTGTCTGACCCCGGGAGTGTTTGATGGGACCGTGTAGAGGAATAATCTCTCTGTGTCTGACACCGGGAGTGTGTGATGGTACCGTGTTGAGGAATGATCTCTCTGTGTCTGACCCCGGGAGTTTGTGATGGGACGATTTGCAGGGAGATTCACTCTGTGTCTGACCCAGGGAGTGTGTGATGTGCGGTGTAGAGGAATAATTACTCTGTGTCTGACCCCGGGAGTTTGTGATGGGCGGTGTAGAGGAATAATTTCACTGTGTCTGACCCAGGGACTGTTTGATGGTACCGTGTAGAGGAATGATCTCTCTGTGTCTAACCCCGGTAGTGTGTGATGGGACGGTGTGGAGGGAGATTCACTCTGTGTCTGACCATGGGAGTGTTTGGTGGGACCGTGTAGAGGAATAATCACTCTGTGTCTGACACCGGGAGTGTGTGATGGTACCGTGTAGAGGAATGATCTCTCTGTGTCTGATCCAGGGAGAGTGTGATGGGATGGCGTGGGGGGAGATTCACTCTGTGTCTGACCACGGGAGTGCTTGATGGGACCGTGTAGAGGAATAATCACTCTGTGTCTGACCCGGGAGAGTGTGATGGGACGGTGTGGAAGGAGATTCACACTGTGTCTGACACCGGGAGTGTTTGATGTGACCGTGTAGAGGAATAATCACTCTGTGTCTGACACCGGGAGTGTGTGATGGTACCGTGTTGAGGAATAATCACTCTGTGTCTGACCCCGGAAGAGTTTGATGTGACCGTGTAGAGGAATAATGACTCTTTGTCTGACCCCGGGATTGTTTGCTGGGACCGTGTAGAGGAATAATCTCACTGTGTCTGACCCAGGGACTGTTTGATAGTACCGTGTAGAGGAATGATCTCTCTGTGTCTGACCCCGGGAGTGTGTGATGGGACGGTGTGGAGGGAGATTCACTCTGTGTCTGACCCTGGGAGTGTTTGATGGGACCGTGTAGAGGAATAATCACTCTGTGTCTGACACCGGGAGTGTGTGATGGTACCGTGTTGAGGAATGATCTCTCTGTGTCTGACCCCGGGAGTGTGTGATGGGACGATTTGCAGGGAGATTCACTCTGTGTCTGACCCAGGGAGTGTGTGATGTGCGGTGTAGAGGAATAATTACTCTGTCTCTGACCCCGGGAGTTTGTGATGGGCGGTGTAGAGGAATAATTTCACTGTGTCTGACCCAGGGACTGTTTGATGGTACCGTGTAGAGGAATGATCTCTCTGTGTCTGACCCCGGGAGTGTGTGATGGGACGGTGTGGAGGGAGATTCACTCTGTGTCTGACCCCGGGAGGGTTTGATGGGACCGTGTAGAGGAATAATCACTCTGTGTCTGACACCGAGAGTGTGTGATGGAACCGTGTTGAAGAATGATCTCTCTGTGTCTGACCGCGGGAGTGTGTGATGGGACGATTTGCAGGGAGATTCACTCTGTGTCTGACCCAGGGAGTGTGTGATGTGCGTTGTAGAGGAATAATTACTCTGTGACTGACCCCGGGAGTGTTTGACGGGACCGTGTCGAGGAATAATCACTCTGTGTCTGATCCCGGGAGAGTGTGATGGGATGGCGTGGGGGGAGATTCACTCTGTGTCTGACCCCGGGAGTGTTTGATGGGACCGTGTAGAGGAATAATCACTCTGTGTCTGACCCGGGAGAGTGTGATGGGACGGTGTGGAAGGAGATTCACACTGTGTCTGACACCGGGAGTGTTTGATGGGACCGTGTAGAGGAATAATCACTCTGTGTCTGACACCGGGAGTGTGTGATGGTACCGTGTTGAGGAAAAATCATTCTGTGTCAGACCCCGGAAGAGTTTGATGTGACCGTGTAGAGGAATAATGACTCTGTGTCTGACCCCGGGATTGTGTGATGGTACCGTGTTGAGGAATGATCTCTCTGTGTCTGACCCCGGGAGTGTGTGATGGGACGATTTGCAGGGAGATTCACTCTGTGTCTGACCCAGGGAGTTTGTGATGGGCGGTGTAGAGGAATAATTACTCTGTGTCTGACCCCGGGAGTTTGTGACGGGACGGTGTGGAGGGAGATTCACTCTGTGTCTGACCCCGGCAGTGTTTGATTTTACCGTGTTGAGGAATAATCCCTCTGTGTATGACCCAGGGAGTTTGTGATGGGACCGTGTGGAGGGAGATTCACTCAGTGTCTGACCCCGGGAGAGTGTGATGGGTCGGTGTGGAGGGATATTCACTCTGTGTCTGACCCCCGGGAGTGTTTGATGGGACCGTGTAGAGGAATAATCACTCTGTGTCTGACCCCCGGGAATGTTGATGGGACCGTGTAGAGGAATAATCACACTGTGTCTGACCACGGGAGTGTGTGATGGGACGGTCTGGAGGGTGATTCACTCTGTGTCTGACCCCGGGAGTGTGTAATGGGCGGTGTAGAGTGAGATTCACTCTGTGTCTGACCCCGGGAGAGTGTGATGGGTCGGTGTGGAGGAAGATTAACTCTGTGTCTGACCCCCGGGATTGTTTGATGGGACCGTGTAGAGGAATAATCACTCTGTGTCTGACCCCCGGGAATGTTGATGGGACCGTGTAGAGGAATAATCACTCTGTGTCTGACCACGGGAGTGTGTGATGGGACGGTCTGGAGGGAGATTCACTCTTTGTCTGACCCCGGGAGTGTTTGATGGGACCGTGTAGAGGAATAATCACTCTGTACCTGACCCCGTGAGAGTGTGATGAGACGGTGTGGAGAGTGATTCACTCATTGTCTGACCTCGGGAGTGTGTGATGGGTCCGTGTAGAGGAATAATCAGTCTGTGTCTGACCCCGGGAGTGTTTGATGGGACAGTGTAGAGGAAAAATCTCTCTGTGTCTGACCCCGGGAGTGTTTGATGGGACGGTGTGGAGGGAGACTCACTCTGTGTCTGACCCCGGGAGTGTTTGTTGGGACCGTGTAGAGGAAAAATCACTCTGTGTCTGACACACGGAGTGTTTGATGGTACAGTGTAGAGGAATAACCACTCTGTGTCTGACCCCGGGAGCGTATGATGGGACGGTGTGAATATAAATTCACTCTGTGTCTGACCCCGGGAGTGTTTGATGGGACCGTCTAAAGGAATATTCACTCTGTGTCTGACCCCGGGAGTGTTTGATGGGACCGTGTAGAGGAATAATCACTGTGTGTCTGACCCACGGAGTGTTTGATGGTACAGTGGAGAGGAATAATCACTCTGTGTCTGACCCCGGGAGTGTATGATGGGACGGTGTGGATATAAATTCACTCTGTGTCTGACCCCGAAAGTGTTTGATGGGACCGTGTAGAGGAATAACCTCTCTGTGTCTGACCCCGGGAGTGTGTGATGGGACGGCGTGGAGGGAGATTCTCTCAGTGTCTGACCCCGGGAGTGATTGTTGGGACAGTGTTGAGGAATAATCACTCTGTGTCTGACCCCAGGAGTGTTTGATGGGACCGTGTAGAGGAATAATCTCTCTGTGTCTGACACCGGGAGATGTGATGGGACGGCGTGCAGGGAGATTCAATCTGTGTCTGACCCCGGGAGTGTTTGATGGGACCGAGTAGAGGAAAAATCACTCTGTGTCTGACCCCGGGAGTGTTTGATGGGACCGTGTAGAGGAATAACCACTCTGAATCTGATACCGGGAGTGTTTGATGGGACGGTGTGGAGGGAGACTCACTCTGTGTCTGACCCCGGGAGTGTTTGATGGGACCGTGTAGAGGAAAAATCTCTCTGTGTCTGTCCCCGGGAGTGTTTGATGGGACGGTGTTGAGGGAGACTCACTCTGTGTCTGACCCCGGGAGTGTTTGATGGGACGGTGTGGAGGGAGACTCACTCTGTGTCTGACCCAGGGAGTGTGTGATGGGGCGGTGTGGAGGGAGATTCACTCTGTGTCTGACCCCAGGAGTGTTTGATGGGACCGTGTAGAGTAATAATCACTCTGTGTCTGACCACGGGAGTGTGTGATGGGACGGTGTGGAGGGAGATTCACTCTGTGTCTGAAACCGAGAGTTTTTGATGGGACCGTGTAGAGGAATAATCAATCTGTGTCTGACCCCGGGGGTGTTTGATGGGACCGTGTAGAAGAATAATCACTCTGTGTCTGCTGCGGGAGTGTACGATGGGACGGTGTGGAGTTAGATTCACTCTCTGTCTGACCCCGAGGGTGCTTGATGAGACGGTGCAGAGGAATAATCACTCTGTGTCTGACCCCGGGACTGTTTGATGGGCCCGTGTAGAGGAATAGTCTCTCTGTATCTGACCCCGGGAGAGCTTGATGGGACCGTGTAGAGGCATAATCACTCTGTGTCTGACCCCGGGAGTGTTTGATGGGACAGTGTAGAGGAATAATCACTCTCTGTCTGACCCCCGGGAGTGTTTGATGGGACCGTGTAAAGGAATAATCACTCTGTGTCTGACCCCGGGAGTGTGTGATGGGACGGTGTGGAGTGAGATTCACTCTGTGTCTGACCCCGGGAGAGTGTGATGGGTCGGTGTGGAGGGATATTCACTCTGTGTCTGACCCCCGGGAGTGTTTGATGGGACCGTGTAGAGGAATAATCACTCTGTGTCTGACCCCCGGGAATGTTGATGGGACCGTGTAGAGGAATAATCACACTGTGTCTGACCACGGGAGTGTGTGATGGGACGGTCTGGAGGGTGATTCACTCTGTGTCTGACCCCGGGAGTGTGTAATGGGCGGTGTAGAGTGAGATTCACTCTGTGTCTGACCCCGGGAGAGTGTGATGGGTCGGTGTGGAGGAAGATTAACTCTGTGTCTGACCCCCGGGATTGTTTGATGGGACCGTGTAGAGGAATAATCACTCTGTGTCTGACCCCCGGGAATGTTGATGGGACCGTGTAGAGGAATAATCACTCTGTGTCTGACCACGGGAGTGTGTGATGGGACGGTCTGGAGGGAGATTCACTCTTTGTCTGACCCCGGGAGTGTTTGATGGGACCGTGTAGAGGAATAATCACTCTGTACCTGACCCCGTGAGAGTGTGATGAGACGGTGTGGAGAGTGATTCACTCATTGTCTGACCTCGGGAGTGTGTGATGGGTCCGTGTAGAGGAATAATCAGTCTGTGTCTGACCCCGGGAGTGTTTGATGGGACCGTGTAGAGGAAAAATCTCTCTGTGTCTGACCCCGGGAGTGTTTGATGGGACGGTGTGGAGGGAGACTCACTCTGTGTCTGACCCCGGGAGTGTTTGTTGGGACCGTGTAGAGGAAAAATCACTCTGTGTCTGACACACGGAGTGTTTGATGGTACAGTGTAGAGGAATAACCACTCTGTGTCTGACCCCGGGAGCGTATGATGGGACGGTGTGAATACAAATTCACTCTGTGTCTGACCCCGGGAGTGTTTGATGGGACCGTGTAAAGGAATATTCACTCTGTGTCTGACCCCGGGAGTGTTTGATGGGACCGTGTTGAGGAATAATCACTGTGTGTCTGACCCACGGAGTGTTTGATGGTACAGTGGAGAGGAATAATCACTCTGTGTCTGACCCCGGGAGTGTATGATGGGACGGTGTGGATATAAATTCACTCTGTGTCTGACCCCGAAAGTGTTTGATGGGACCGTGTAGAGGAATAACCTCTCTGTGTCTGACCCCGGGAGTGTGTGATGGGACGGCGTGGAGGGAGATTCTCTCAGTGTCTGACCCCGGGAGTGATTGTTGGGACAGTGTTGAGGAATAATCACTCTGTGTCTGACCCCAGGAGTGTTTGATGGGACCGTGTAGAGGAATAATCTCTCTGTGTCTGACACCGGGAGAGTGTGATGGGACGGCGTGCAGGGAGATTCAATCTGTGTCTGACCCCGGGAGTGTTTGATGGGACCGAGTAGAGGAAAAATCACTCTGTGTCTGACCCCGGGAGTGTTTGATGGGACCGTGTAGAGGAATAACCACTCTGAATCTGATACCGGGAGTGTTTGATGGGACGGTGTGGAGGAAAAATCTCTCTGTGTCTGTCCCCGGGAGTGTTTGATGGGACGGTGTTGAGGGAGACTCACTCTGTGTCTGACCCCGGGAGTGTTTGATGGGACGGTGTGGAGGGAGACTCACTCTGTGTCTGACCCCGGGAGTGTTTGATGGGACCGTGTAGAGGAATAACCACTCTGTGTCTGACCCCGGGAGCGTATGATGGGACGGTGTGGATATAAATTCACTCTGTGTCTGACCCCGGGAGTGTTTGATGGGACCGTGTAGAGGAATATTCACTCTGTGTCTGACCCCGGGAGTGTTTGATGGGACCGTGTAGAGGAATATTCACTCTGTGTCTGACCCCGGGAGTGTTTGATGGGACCGTGTAGAGGAATAATCAATGTGTGTCTGACCCACGGAGTGTTTGATGGTACAGTTTAGAGGAATAATCACTCTGTGTCTGAACCCGGGAGTGTATGATGGGACGGTGTGGATATAAATTCACTCTGTGTCTGAACCCGCAAGTGTTTGATGGGACCGTGTAGAGGAATAACCTCTCTGTGTCTGACCCCGGAAGTGTGTGATGGGACGGCCTGGTGGGAGATTCACTCTGTTTCTGACCCCGGGAGTGTTGGATGGGACCGTGTAGAGGAATAATCACAATGTGTCTGACCTCGCGTGTGTTTGATGGGACCGTGTAGAGGAATAATCACTCTGTGTCTGACCTCCGGGAGTGTTTGATGGGACCGTGTAGAGGAAAAATCTCTCTGTGTCTGTCCCCGGGAGTGTTTGATGGGACGGTGTTGAGGGAGACTCACTCTGTGTCTGACCCCGGGAGTGTTTGATGGGACGGTGTGGAGGGAGACTCACTCTGTGTCTGACCCAGGGAGTGTGTGATGGGGCGGTGTGGAGGGAGATTCACTCTGTGTCTGACCCCAGGAGTGTTTGATGGGACCGTGTAGAGTAATAATCACTCTGTGTCTGACCACGGGAGTGTGTGATGGGACGGTGTGGAGGGAGATTCACTCTGTGTCTGAAACCGAGAGTTTTTGATGGGACCGTGTAGAGGAATAATCAATCTGTGTCTGACCCCGGGGGTGTTTGATGGGACCGTGTAGAAGAATAATCACTCTGTGTCTGCTGCGGGAGTGTACGATGGGACGGTGTGGAGTTAGATTCACTCTCTGTCTGACCCCGAGGGTGCTTGATGAGACGGTGCAGAGGAATAATCACTCTGTGTCTGACCCCGGGACTGTTTGATGGGCCCGTGTAGAGGAATAGTCTCTCTGTATCTGACCCCGGGAGAGCTTGATGGGACCGTGTAGAGGCATAATCACTCTGTGTCTGACCCCGGGAGTGTTTGATGGGACAGTGTAGAGGAATAATCACTCTCTGTCTGACCCCCGGGAGTGTTTGATGGGACCGTGTAAAGGAATAATCACTCTGTGTCTGACCCCGGGAGTGTGTGATGGGACGGTGTGGAGTGAGATTCACTCTGTGTCTGACCCCGGGAGAGTGTGATGGGTCGGTGTGGAGGGATATTCACTCTGTGTCTGACCCCCGGGAGTGTTTGATGGGACCGTGTAGAGGAATAATCACTCTGTGTCTGACCCCCGGGAATGTTGATGGGACCGTGTAGAGGAATAATCACACTGTGTCTGACCACGGGAGTGTGTGATGGGACGGTCTGGAGGGTGATTCACTCTGTGTCTGACCCCGGGAGTGTGTAATGGGCGGTGTAGAGTGAGATTCACTCTGTGTCTGACCCCGGGAGAGTGTGATGGGTCGGTGTGGAGGAAGATTAACTCTGTGTCTGACCCCCGGGATTGTTTGATGGGACCGTGTAGAGGAATAATCACTCTGTGTCTGACCCCCGGGAATGTTGATGGGACCGTGTAGAGGAATAATCACTCTGTGTCTGACCACGGGAGTGTGTGATGGGACGGTCTGGAGGGAGATTCACTCTTTGTCTGACCCCGGGAGTGTTTGATGGGACCGTGTAGAGGAATAATCACTCTGTACCTGACCCCGTGAGAGTGTGATGAGACGGTGTGGAGAGTGATTCACTCATTGTCTGACCTCGGGAGTGTGTGATGGGTCCGTGTAGAGGAATAATCAGTCTGTGTCTGACCCCGGGAGTGTTTGATGGGACCGTGTAGAGGAAAAATCTCTCTGTGTCTGACCCCGGGAGTGTTTGATGGGACGGTGTGGAGGGAGACTCACTCTGTGTCTGACCCCGGGAGTGTTTGTTGGGACCGTGTAGAGGAAAAATCACTCTGTGTCTGACACACGGAGTGTTTGATGGTACAGTGTAGAGGAATAACCACTCTGTGTCTGACCCCGGGAGCGTATGATGGGACGGTGTGAATACAAATTCACTCTGTGTCTGACCCCGGGAGTGTTTGATGGGACCGTGTAAAGGAATATTCACTCTGTGTCTGACCCCGGGAGTGTTTGATGGGACCGTGTTGAGGAATAATCACTGTGTGTCTGACCCACGGAGTGTTTGATGGTACAGTGGAGAGGAATAATCACTCTGTGTCTGACCCCGGGAGTGTATGATGGGACGGTGTGGATATAAATTCACTCTGTGTCTGACCCCGAAAGTGTTTGATGGGACCGTGTAGAGGAATAACCTCTCTGTGTCTGACCCCGGGAGTGTGTGATGGGACGGCGTGGAGGGAGATTCTCTCAGTGTCTGACCCCGGGAGTGATTGTTGGGACAGTGTTGAGGAATAATCACTCTGTGTCTGACCCCAGGAGTGTTTGATGGGACCGTGTAGGGGAATAATCTCTCTGTGTCTGACACCGGGAGAGTGTGATGGGACGGCGTGCAGGGAGATTCAATCTGTGTCTGACCCCGGGAGTGTTTGATGGGACCGAGTAGAGGAAAAATCACTCTGTGTCTGACCCCGGGAGTGTTTGATGGGACCGTGTAGAGGAATAACCACTCTGAATCTGATACCGGGAGTGTTTGATGGGACGGTGTGGAGGAAAAATCTCTCTGTGTCTGTCCCCGGGAGTGTTTGATGGGACGGTGTTGAGGGAGACTCACTCTGTGTCTGACCCCGGGAGTGTTTGATGGGACGGTGTGGAGGGAGACTCACTCTGTGTCTGACCCCGGGAGTGTTTGATGGGACCGTGTAGAGGAATAACCACTCTGTGTCTGACCCCGGGAGCGTATGATGGGACGGTGTGGATATAAATTCACTCTGTGTCTGACCCCGGGAGTGTTTGATGGGACCGTGTAGAGGAATATTCACTCTGTGTCTGACCCCGGGAGTGTTTGATGGGACCGTGTAGAGGAATATTCACTCTGTGTCTGACCCCGGGAGTGTTTGATGGGACCGTGTAGAGGAATAATCAATGTGTGTCTGACCCACGGAGTGTTTGATGGTACAGTTTAGAGGAATAATCACTCTGTGTCTGAACCCGGGAGTGTATGATGGGACGGTGTGGATATAAATTCACTCTGTGTCTGAACCCGCAAGTGTTTGATGGGACCGTGTAGAGGAATAACCTCTCTGTGTCTGACCCCGGAAGTGTGTGATGGGACGGCCTGGTGGGAGATTCACTCTGTTTCTGACCCCGGGAGTGTTGGATGGGACCGTGTAGAGGAATAATCACAATGTGTCTGACCTCGCGTGTGTTTGATGGGACCGTGTAGAGGAATAATCACTCTGTGTCTGACCTCCGGGAGTGTTTGAATGGACCGTATAGAGGAATAATCACTCTATGTCTGACCCCGGGAGTGTGTGATGGGACGGTGTGGAGGGAGATTCAGTCTGTGTCTGACCGCGGGAGTCTTTGATGGGACGGTGTGGATGGAGATTCACTCTGTGTCTGACCAAGGGAGTGTGTGATGGGGCGGTGTGGAGGGAGATTCACTCTGTGTCTGACCCCAGGAGTGTTTGATGGGACCGTGTAGAGTAATAATCACTCTGTGTCTGACCACGGGAGTGTGTGATGGGACGGTGTAGAGGGAGATTCACTCTGTGTCTGAAACCGAGAGTTTTTGATGGGACCGTGTAGAGGAATAATCAATCTGTGTCTGACCCCAGGGGTGTTTGATTGGACCGTGTAGAGGAATAATCACTCTGTGACTGCTGCGGGAGTGTACGAGGGGACGGTGTGGAGTTAGATTCACTCTCTGTCTGACCCCGAGGGTGCTTGATGGGACCGTGCAGAGGAATAATCACTCTGTGTCTGACCCCGGGACTGTTTGATGGGCCCGTGTAGAGGAATAGTCTCTCTGTATCTGACCCCGGGAGTGCTTGATGGGACCGTGTAGAGGCATAATCACTCTGTGTCTGACCCCCGGGAATGTTGCTGGGACCGTGTAGAGGAATAATCACACTGTGTCTGACATCGGGAGTGTGTGATGGGTCCGTGTAGAGGAATAATCAGTCTGTGTCTGACCCCGGGAGTGTTTGATGGGACCGTGTAGAGTCATAATCACTCTGTGTCTGACCCAGGGAGTTTTTGATGGGACCGTGTAGAGGAATAATCACTCTGTGTCTGACCCCGGGAGTATGTGATGGGACGGCGTGGAGGGAGATTCTGTCTGTGTCTGACCCCGGGAGTGTTTGTTGGGACCGTGTAGAGGAATAATCACTCTGTGTCTGACCACGGGAGTGTGTGTTGGGACGGGCTGGAGGGAGATTCACTCTGTGTCTGAACCCGGGAGTCTTTGATGGGACGGTGTGGATGGAGATTCACTCTGTGTCTGACCAAGGGAGTGTGTGATGGGGCGGTGTGGAGGGAGATTCACTCTGTGTCTGACCCCAGGAGTGTTTGATGGGACCGTGTAGAGTATTAATCACTCTGTGTCTGACCACGGGAGTGTGTGATGGGACGGTGTGGAGGGAGATTCACTCTGTGTCTGAAACCGAGAGTTTTTGATGGGACCGTGTAGAGGAATAATCAATCTGTGTCTGACCCCGGGGGTGTTTGATTGGACCGTGTAGAGGAATAATCACTCTGTGACTGCTGCGGGAGTGTACGAGGGGACGGTGTGGAGTTAGATTCACTCTCTGTCTGACCCCGAGGGTGCTTGATGGGACCGTGCAGAGGAATAATCACTCTGTGTCTGACCCCGGGACTGTTTGATGGGCCCGTGTAGAGGAATAGTCTCTCTGTATCTGACCCCGGGAGTGCTTGATGGGACCGTGTAGAGGCATAATCACTCTGTGTCTGACCCCCGGGTGTGTTTGATGGGACCGTGTAAAGGAATAATCACTCTGTGTCTGACCCCGGGAGTGTGTGATGGGACGGTGTGGAGGGAGATTCAGTCTGTGTCTGAACTCGGGGGAGTGTGATGGGACGGGTAGTAGGGAGATTCACTCTGCGTCTGCCACCGGATGTGTGTGATGGGAAGGTGTGGAGGTAGATTCACTCTGTGTCTGACCACGGGATTGTGTGATGGGTTCGTGTAGAGGAATATTCACTCTGTGTGTGACCCCGGGAGAGTATGATGGGACGGTGTCGAGGGAGATTCACTCTGTGTCTGACCCCGGGAGTGTGTAATGGGCGGTGTAGAGTGAGATTCACTCTGTGTCTGACCCCGGGAGAGTGTGATGGGTCGGTGTGGAGGGAGATTCACTCTGTGTCTGACCCCCGGGAGTGTTTGATGGGTCCGTGTAGAGGAATAATCACTCTGTGACTGACCCCCGGGAATGTTGATTGGACCGTGTAGAGGAATAATCACACTGTGTCTGACCACGGGAGAGTGTGATGGGACGGTCTGGAGGGAGATTCTCTCTGTGTCTGACCCCGGGAGTGTGTAACGGGCGGTGTAGAGTGAGATTCACTCTGTGTCTGACCCCGGGAGAGTGTGATGGGTCGGTGTGGAGGGAGATTCACTCTGTGTCTGACCCCGGGAGTGTTTGATGGTACCGTGTAGAGGCATAATCAAACTGGGTGTGACCCCGGGAGTGTTTGACTGGACCGTGTAGAGTAATAATCACTCTGTGTCTGACCCAGGGAGTTTTTGATGCGACCGTGTAGAGGAATAATCACTCTGTGTCTGACCCCGGGAGTATGTGATGGGACGGTCTGGAGGGAGATTCACTCTGTGTCTGACCCCGGGAGTGTTTGATGGGACCGTGTAGAGGAATAATCACTCTGTGTCAGACCACGGGAGTGTGTGATGGGACGGTGTGGAGGGAGATTCACTCTTTGTCTGACCCCAGGAGTGTTTGATGGGACCGTGTAGAGGAATTATCACTCTGTGCCTGACCCCGTGAGAGTGTGATGAGACGGTGTGGAGAGTGATTCACTCATTGTCTGACCTCGGGAGTGTGTGATGGTTCCGTGTAGAGGAATAATCAGTCTGTGTCTGACCCCGGGAGTGTTTGACGGGACCGTGTAGAGGAATAATCACTCTGTATCTGACCCCGGGAGAGTTTGATGGGACCGTGTAGAGGCATAATCACTCTATGTCTGACCCCGGGAGTGTTTGATGGGACCGTGTAAAGGAATAATCACTCTGTGTCTGAAATCGGGAGAGTGTGATGGGACGGGTAGGAGGGAGATCCACTCTGTGTCTGACACCGGATGTGTGTGATTGGTCGGTGTGGAGGGAGATTCACTCTGTGTCTGACCGCGGGATTGTGTGATGGGATCGTGTATAGGAATAATCACTCTGCGTCTGACCCCGGGAGAGTGTGATGGGACGGGGTGGAGGGAGATTCGCTCTGTGTCTGACCCCGGGAGAGTGTGATGGGACGGTGTGGAGGGAGATTCACTCTGTGTCTGACCCCGGGATAGTATGATGGGACGGTGTGGAGGGAAAGTCACTCTGTGTCTGACCCCCGGGAGTGTTTGATGGGACCGTGTAAAGGAATAATCACTCTGTGTCTGACCCCGGGAGTGTGTGATGGGACGGTGTGGAGGGAGATTCACTCTGTGTCTGACCCCGGGAGTGTGTAATGGGCGGTGTAGAGTGAGATTCACTCTGTGTCTGACCCCGGGGGAGTGTGATGGGTCGGTGTGGAGGGAGATTCACTCTGTGTCTGACCCCCGGGAGTGTTTGATGGGACCGTGTAGAGGAATAATCACTCTGTGTCTGACCCCCGGGAATGTTGATGGGACCGTGTAGAGGAATAATCACATTGTGTCTGACCACGGGAGTGTGTGATGGGACGGTCTGGAGGGAGATTCAATCTGTGTCTGACCCCGGGAGTGTGTAATGGGCGGTGTAGAGTGAGATTCACTCTGTGTCTGACCCCGGGAGAGTGTGATGGGTCGGTGTGGAGGAAGATTCACTCTGTGTCTGACCCCCGGGAGTCTTTGATGGGACGTGTAGAGGAATAATCACTCTGTGTCTGACCCCCGGGAATGTTGATGGGACCGTGTAGAGGAATAATCACTCTGTGTCTGAGCACGGGAGTGTGTGATGGGACGGTCTGGAGGGAGATTCACTCTTTGTCTGACCCCGGGAGTGTTTGATGGGACCGTGTAGAGGAATAATCACTCTGTGCCTGACCCCGTGAGAGTGTGATGAGACGGTGTGGAGAGTGATTCACTCATTGTCTGACCTCGGGTGTGTGTGATGGGTCCGTGTAGAGGAATAATCAGTCTGTGTCTGACCCCGGGAGTGTTTGATGGGAACGTGTAGAGGAATAACCTCTCTGTGTCTGACCGCGGGAGTGTTTGATGGGACGGTGTGGAGGGAGATTCACTCTTTGTCTGACCCCAGGAGTGTTTGATGGGACCGTGTAGAGGAATAATCACTCTGTGCCTGACCCCGTGAGAGTGTGATGAGACGGTGTGGAGAGTGATTCACTCATTGTCTGACCTCGGGAGTGTGTGATGGTTCCGTGTAGAGG
Source organism: Hypanus sabinus (assembly GCF_030144855.1). Classification (NCBI taxonomy): domain Eukaryota; kingdom Metazoa; phylum Chordata; class Chondrichthyes; order Myliobatiformes; family Dasyatidae; genus Hypanus; species Hypanus sabinus. Next base: position 476,362 of record NW_026781239.1, on the reverse strand, counting down.
AATAATCAGTCTGTGTCTGACCCCGGGAGTGTTTGACGGGACCGTGTAGAGGAATAATCACTCTGTATCTGACCCCGGGAGAGTTTGATGGGACCGTGTAGAGGCATAATCACTCTATGTCTGACCCCGGGAGTGTTTGATGGGACCGTGTAGAGGCATAATCACTCTGAGTCTGACCCCGGGAGTGTGTGATGGGACGGTGTGGAGGGAAAGTCACTCTGTGTCTGACCCCCGGGAGTGTTTGATGGGACCGTGTAAAGGAATAATCACTCTGTGTCTGAAATCGGGAGAGTGTGATGGGACGGGTAGGAGGGAGATCCACTCTGTGTCTGACACCGGATGTGTGTGATTGGTCGGTGTGGAGGGAGATTCACTCTGTGTCTGACCGCGGGATTGTGTGATGGGATCGTGTATAGGAATAATCACTCTGCGTCTGACCCCGGGAGAGTGTGATGGGACGGTGTGGAGGGAGATTCGCTCTGTGTCTGACCCCGGGAGAGTGTGATGGGACGGTGTGGAGGGAGATTCACTCTGTGTCTGACCCCGGGATAGTATGATGGGACGGTGTGGAGGGAAAGTCACTCTGTGTCTGACCCCCGGGAGTGTTTGATGGGACCGTGTAAAGGAATAATCACTCTGTGTCTGACCCCGGGAGTGTGTGATGGGAGGTGTGGAGGGAGATTCACTCTGTGTCTGACCCCGGGAGTGTGTAATGGGCGGTGTAGAGTGAGATTCACTCTGTGTCTGACCCCGGGGGAGTGTGATGGGTCGGTGTGGAGGGAGATTCACTCTGTGTCTGACCCCCGGGAGTGTTTGATGGGACCGTGTAGAGGAATAATCACTCTGTGTCTGACCCCCGGGAATGTTGATGGGACCGTGTAGAGGAATAATCACATTGTGTCTGACCACGGGAGTGTGTGATGGGACGGTCTGGAGGGAGATTCAATCTGTGTCTGACCCCGGGAGTGTGTAATGGGCGGTGTAGAGTGAGATTCACTCTGTGTCTGACCCCGGGAGAGTGTGATGGGTCGGTGTGGAGGAAGATTCACTCTGTGTCTGACCCCCGGGAGTCTTTGATGGGACGTGTAGAGGAATAATCACTCTGTGTCTGACCCCCGGGAGTGTTTGATGGGAACGTGTAGAGTCATAATCACTCTGTGTCTGACCCTAGTAGTGTGTGATGGGACGGTGTGGATGGAAGTTCACTCTGTGTCTGACCCCGGGAGTGTTTGATGGGACCGTGTAGAGGAATAATCACTCTGTGTCTGACCACGGGAGTGTGTGATGGGACGGTGTGGAGGGAGATTCACTCTGTGTCTGATACCGAGAGTGTTTGATGGGACCGTGTAGAGGAATAATCAATCTGTGTCTGACCCCGGGGGTGTTTGATGGGACGGTGCAGAGGAATAATCACTCTGTGTCTGCCCCGGGAGTGTACGATGGGACGGTGTGGAGTTAGATTCACTATCTGTCTGACACCGGGAGTGTTGATGGGACCGTGCAGAGGAATAATCACTCTTTGTCTGACCCCGGGAGTGTTTGATTGGACCGTGTAGAGTGATAATCACACTGTGTCTTACCCAGGGAGTTTTTGATGGGACCGTGTACAGGAATAATCACAATGTGTCTGACCTCGGGTGTGTTTGATGGGACCGTGTAGAGGAATAATCACTCTGTGTCTGACCCCCGGGAGTGTTTGAATGGACCATGTAGAGGAATAATCACTCTATGTCTGACCCCGGGAGTGTGTGATGGGACGGTGTGGAGGGAAAGTCACTCTGTGTCTGACCCCGGGGGTGTTTGATGGGACGGTGCAGAGGAATAATCACTCTGTGTCTGCCCCGGGAGTGTACGATGGGACGGTGTGGAGTTAGATTCACTATCTGTCTGACACCGGGAGTGTTGATGGGACCGTGCAGAGGAATAATCACTCTGTGTCTGACCGCGGGACTGTTTGATGGGACCGTGTAGAGGAATAGTCTCTCTGTATCTGACCCCGGGAGTGCTTGATGGTACCGGGTAGAGGCATAATCACTCTGTGTCTGACCCCGGGAGTGTGTGATGGGACGGTGTGGAGGGAGATTCAGTCTGTGTCTGAACTCGGGGGACTGTGATGGGACGGGTAGGAGGGAGATTCACTCAGCGTCTGACCCCGGGAGTGTGTAATGGGCGGTGTAGAGTGAGATTCACTCTGTGTCTGACCCCGGGAGAGTGTGATGGGTCGGTGTGGAGGGAGATTCACTCTGTGTCTGACCCCCGGGAGTGTTTGATGGGTCCGTGTAGAGGAATAATCACTCTGTGTCTGACCCCCGGGAATGTTGATGGGACCGTGTAGAGGAATAATCACACTGTGTCTGACCACGGGAGAGTGTGATGGGACGGTCTGGAGGGAGATTCTCTCTGTGTCTGACCCCGGGAGTGTGTAATGGGCGGTGTAGAGTGAGATTCACTCTGTGTCTGACCCCGGGAGAGTGTGATGGGTCGGTGTGGAGGGAGATTCACTCTGTGTCTGACCCCCGGGAGTGTTTGATGGGACCGTGTAGAGGAATAATCACTCTGTGTCTGACCTCCGGGAATGTTGATGGGACCGTGTAGAGGAATAATCACTCTGTGTCTGACCCCGGGAGTGTTTGATGGGACCGTGTAGAGGAATAATCACTCTGTGCCTGACCCCGTGAGAGTGTGATGAGACGGTGTGGAGAGTGATTCACTCATTGTCTGACCTCGGGAGTGTGTGATGGGTCCGTGTAGAGGAATAATCAGTCTGTGTCTGACCCCGGGAGTGTTTGATGGGACCGTGTAGAGGCATAATCACACTGGGTGTGACCCCGGGAGTGTTTGACTGGACCGCGTAGAGTAATAATCACTCTGTGTCTGACCCAGGGAGTTTTTGATGCGACCGTGTAGAGGAATAATCACTCTGTGTCTGACCCCGGGAGTATGTGATGGGACGGTCTGGAGGGAGATTTACTCTGTGTCTGACCCCGGGAGTGTTTGATGGGACCGTGTAGAGGAATAATCACTCTGTGTCAGACCACGGGAGTGTGTGATGGGACGGTGTGGAGGGAGATTCTCTCTGTGTCTAACACCGGGAGTGTTTGATGGGACCGTGTAGAGGCATAATCACTCTGAGTCTGACCCCGGGAGTGTGTGATGGGACGGTGTGGAGGGAGATTCACTCTTTGTCTGACCCCAGGAGTGTTTGATGGGACCGTGTAGAGGAATAATCACTCTGTGCCTGACCCCGTGAGAGTGTGATGAGACGGTGTGGAGAGTGATTCACTCATTGTCTGACCTCGGGAGTGTGTGATGGTTCCGTGTAGAGGAATAATCAGTCTGTGTCTGACCCCGGGAGTGTTTGACGGGACCGTGTAGAGGAATAATCACTCTGTATCTGACCCCGGGAGAGTTTGATGGGACCGTGTAGAGGCATGATCACTCTATGTCTGACCCCGGGAGTGTTTGATTGGACCGTGTAGAGGAATAATCACTCTGTGTCTGACCACGGGAGTGTGTGATGGGACGGTGTGGAGGGAGATTCACTCTGTGTCTAACACCGGGAGTGTTTGATGGGACCGTGTAGAGGCATAATCACTCTGAGTCTGACCCCGGGAGTGTGTGATGGGACGGTGTGGAGGGAGATTCACTCTTTGTCTGACCCCGGGAGTGTTTGATTGGACCGTGTAGAGTGATAATCACACTGTGTCTTACCCAGGGAGTTTTTGATGGGACCGTGTACAGGAATAATCACAATGTGTCTGACCTCGGGTGTGTTTGATGGGACCGTGTAGAGGAATAATCACTCTGTGTCTGACCCCCGGGAGTGTTTGAATGGACCATGTAGAGGAATAATCACTCTATGTCTGACCCCGGGAGTGTGTGATGGGACGGTGTGGAGGGAAAGTCACTCTGTGTCTGACCCCCGGGAGTGTTTGATGGGACCGTGTAAAGGAATAATCACTCTGTGTCTGAAATCGGGAGAGTGTGATGGGACGGGTAGGAGGGAGATCCACTCTGTGTCTGACACCGGATGTGTGTGATTGGACGGTGTGGAGGGAGATTCACACTGTGTCTGACCGCGGGATTGTGTGATGGGATCGTGTAGAGGAATAATCACTCTGCGTCTGACCCCGGGAGAGTGTGATGGGACGGTGTGGAGGGAGATTCGCTCTGTGTCTGAACCCGGGAGAGTGTGATGGGACGGTGTGGAGGGAGATTCACTCTGTGTCTGACCCCGGGAGAGTATGATGGGACGGTGTGGAGGGAAAGTCACTCTGTGTCTGACCCCCGGGAGTGTTTGATGGGACCGTGTAAAGGAATAATCACTCTGTGTCTGACCCCGGGAGTGTGTGATGGGACGGTCTGGAGGGAGATTCACTCTGCGTCTGCCACTGGATGTGTGTGATGGGAAGGTGTGGAGGGAGATTCACTCTGTGTCTGACCACGGGATTGTGTGATGGGTTCGTGTAGAGGAATAATCACTCTGTGTCTGACCACGGGAGTGTGTGATGGGACGGTGTGGAGGGAGATTCACTCTGTGTCTAACACCGGGAGTGTTTGATGGGACCGTGTAGAGGCATAATCACACTGTGTCTTACCCAGGGAGTTTTTGATGGGACCGTGTACAGGAATAATCACAATGTGTCTGACCTCGGGTGTGTTTCATGGGACCGTGTAGAGGAATAATCACTCTGTGTCTGACCCCCGGGAGTGTTTGAATGGACCATGTAGAGGAATAATCACTCTATGTCTGACCCCGGGAGTGTGTGATGGGACGGTGTGGAGGGAAAGTCACTCTGTGTCTGACCCCCGGGAGTGTTTGATGGGACCGTGTAAAGGAATAATCACTCTGTGTCTGAAATCGGGAGAGTGTGATTGGACGGTGTGGAGGGAGATTCACTCTGTGTCCGACCGCGGGATTGTGTGATGGGATCGTGTAGAGGAATAATCACTCTGCGTCTGACCCCGGGAGAGTGTGATGGGACGGTGTGGAGGGAGATTCGCTCTGTGTCTGACCCCGGGAGAGTGTGATGGGACGGTGTGGAGGGAGATTCACTCTGTGTCTGACCCCGGGAGAGTATGATGGGACGGTGTGGAGGGAAAGTCACTCTGTGTCTGACCCCCGGGAGTGTTTGATGGGACCGTGTAAAGGAATAATCACTCTGTGTCTGACCCCGGGAGTGTGTGATGGGACGGTCTGGAGGGAGATTCACTCTGCGTCTGCCACTGGATGTGTGTGATGGGAAGGTGTGGAGGGAAATTCACTCTGTGTCTGACCCCGGGAGTGTGTAATGGGCGGTGTAGAGTGAGATTCACTCTGTGTCTGACCCCGGGAGAGTGTGATGGGTCGGTGTGGAGGGAGATTCACTCTGTGTCTGACCCCCGGGAGTGTTTGATGGGACCGTGTAGAGGAATAATCACTCTGTGTCTGACCCCCGGGAATGTTGATGGGACCGTGTAGAGGAATAATCACACTGTGTCTGACCACGGGAGTGTGTGATGGGACGGTCTGGAGGGAGATTCACTCTGTGTCTGACCCCGGGAGTGTGTAATGGGCGGTGTAGAGTGAGATTCACTCTGTGTCTGACCCCGGGAGAGTGTGATGAGTCCGTGTAGAGGAATAATCAGTCTGTGTCTGACCCCGGGAGTGTTTGACTGGACCGTGTAGAGTAATAATCACTCTGTGTCTGACCCTAGTAGTGTGTGATGGGACGGTGTGGATGGAAGTTCACTCTGTGTCTGACCCCGGGAGTGTTTGATGGGACCGTGTAGTGGAATAATCAATCTGTGTCTGACCCCGGGGGTGTTTGATTGGACCGTGCAGAGGAATAATCAGTCTGTGTCTGACCCCGGGAATGTTTGATGGCAACGTGTAGAGTCATAATCACACTGTGTGTGACCCCGGGAGTGTTTGACTGGACCGTGTAGAGTAATAATCACTCTGTGTCTGACCCTAGTAGTGTGTGATGGGACGGTGTGGATGGAAGTTCACTCTGTGTCTGACCCCGGGAGTGTTTGATGGGACCGTGTAGAGGAATAATCACTCTGTGTCTGACCAAGGGAGTGTGTGATGGGGCGGTGTGGAGGGAGATTCACTCTGTGTCTGACCCCAGCAGTGTTTGATGGGACAGTGTAGAGTAATAATCACTCTGTGTCTGACCACGGGAGTGTGTGATGGGACGGTGTGGAGAGAGATTCACTCTGTGTCTGATACCGAGAGTGTTTGATGGGACCGTGTAGAGGAATAATCAATCTGTGTCTGACCACGGGGGTGATTGATGGGACCGTGTGGAGTTTAATTCACTATCTGTCTAACACCGGGAGTGTTGATGGGACAGTGCAGAGGAATAATCACTCTGTTTCTGCCCCGGGAGTGCACGATGGAACGGTGTGGAGTTAGATTCACTATCTCTCTGACACCGGGAGAGTTGATGGGACCGTGCAGAGGAATAATCACTCTGTGTCTGACCGCGGGACTGTTTGATGGGACCGTGTAGAGGAATAGTCTCTCTGTATCTGACCCCGGGAGTGCTTGATGGGACCGTGTAGAGGCATAATCACTCTGTGTCTGACCCCGGGAGTGTGTGATGGGACGGTGTGGAGGGAGATTCAGACTGTGTCTGACCTCGGGGGACTGTGATGGGACGGGTAGGAGGGAGATTCACTCAGCGTCTGCCACCGGATGTGTTTGATGGGAAGGTGTGGAGGGAGATTCACTCTGTGTCTGACCCCCGGGAGTGTTTGATGGGACCGTGTAGAGGAATAATCACTCTGTGTCTGACCCCCGGGAATGTTGATGGGACCGTGTAGAGGAATAATCACTCTGTGTCTGACCACAGGAGTGTGTGATGGGACGGTCTGGAGGGAGATTCACTCTGTGTCTGACCCCGGGAGTGTGTAATGGGCGGTGTAGAGTGAGATTCACTGTGTGTCTGACCCCGGGAGAGTGAGATGGGACCGTGTAGAGGCATAATCACTCTGAGTCTGACCCCGTGAGAGTGTGATGAGACGGTGTGGAGAGTGATTCACTCATTGTCTGACCTCGGGAGTGTGTGATGGGTCCGTGTAGAGGAATAATCAGTCTGTGTCTGACCCCGGGAGTGTTTGATGGGACCGTGTAGAGGAATAATCACTCTGTGTCTGACCCCGGGAGTATGTGATGGGACGGCGTGGAGGGAGATTCTGTCTGTGTCTGAACCCGGGAGTGTTTGATGGGACCGTGTAGAGGAATAATCACTGTGTCTGACCACGGGAGTGTGTGATGAGACGGGCTGGAGGGAGAATCACTCTGTGTCTGACCCCGGGAGTCTTTGATGGGACGGTGTGGATGGAGATTCACTCTGTGTCTGACCAAGGGAGTGTGTGATGGGGCGGTGTGGAGGGAGATTCACTCTGTGTCTGACCCCAGGAGTGTTTGATGGGACCGTGTAGAGGAATAATCACTCTGTGTCTGCTGCGGGAGTGTACGATGGGACGGTGTGGAGTTAGATTCACTATCTGTCTGACCCCGGGGGTGCTTGATGGGACCGTGCAGAGGAATAATCACTCTGTGTCTGAACCCGGGACTGTTTGATGGGACCGTGTAGAGGCATAATCACTTTGTGTCTGACCCCGGGAGTGTTTGATGGGACAGTGTAGAGGAATAATCACTCTGTGTCTGACCCCGGGAGTGTGTGATGGGACGGTGTGGAGGGAGATTCAGTCTGTGTCTGAACTCGGGGGAGTGTGATGGGACGGGTAGTAGGGAGATTCACTCTGCGTCTGCCACCGGATGTCTGTGATGGGAAGGTGTGGAGGGAGATTCACTCTGTGCCTGACCACGGGATTGTGTGATGGGTTCGTGTTGAGGAATAATCACTCTGTGTGTGACCCCGGGAGAGTATGATGGGACGGTGTGGAGGGAGATTCACTCTGTGTCTGATCCCGGGAGTGTGTAATGGGCGGTGTAGATTGAGATTCACTCTGTGTCTGACCCCGGGAGAGTGTGATGGGTCGGTGTGGAGGGAGATTCACTCTGTGTCTGACCCCCGGGAATGTTGTTGGGACCGTGTAGAGGAATAATCACACTGTGGCTGACCACGGGTGTGTGTGATGGGACGGTCTGGAGGGAGATTCACTCTGTGTCTGACCCCGGGAGTGTGTAATGGGCGGTGTAGACTGAGATTCACTCTGTGTCTGACCCCGGGAGAGTGTGATGGGTCGGTTTGGAGGGAGATTCACTCTGTGTCTGACCCCCGGGAGTGTTTGATGGGACCGTGTAGAGGAATAATCACTCTGTGTCTGACCACGGGAGTGTGTGATGGGGCGGTCTGGAGGGAGATTCACTCTTTGTCTGACCCCGGGAGTGTTTGATGGGACCGTGTAAAGGAATAATCACTCTGTGCCTGACCCCGTGAGAGTGTGATGAGACGGTGTGGAGAGTGATTCACCAATTGTCTGACCTCGGGAGTGTGTGATGGGTCCGTGTAGAGGAATAATCAGTCTGTGTCTGACCCCGGGAGTGTTTGATGGGACCGTGTAGATGCATAATCACACTGTATGTGACCCCGGGAGTGTTTGACTGGACCGTGTAGAGGAATAATCACTCAGTGTCTGACCCCCGGGAGTGTTTGATGGGACCGTGCAGAGGAATAATCACTCTGTGTCTGACCACGGGAGTGTGTGATGGGACGGTCTGGAGGGAGATTCACTCTGTGTCTGACCCCGGGAGTGTTTGATGGGACCGTGTAGAGGAATAATCACTCTGTGTTTGACCAACGGAGTGTGTGATGGGACGGTGTGGAGGGAGATTCACTCTGTGTCTGACCACGGGAGTGCTTGATGGGACCGTGTAGAGGAACAATCACTCTGTGTCTGACCCCGGGAGTGTACGATGGGACGGTGTGGAGGGAGATTCACTCTTTGTCTGACCTCGGGAGTGTGTGATGCGACCGTGTAGAGTAATAGTCACTCTGTGTCTGACCACGGGAGTGTGTGATGGGACGGTGTGGAGGGAGATTCACTCTGTGTCTGTCCCCGGGAGTGCTTGATGGGACCGTGAAAAGGAATAATCACTCTGTGTCTGTCCCCGGGAGTGTGTGATGGGACGGTGTGGAGGGAGATTCAGTCTGTGTCTGAACTCGGGGGAGTGTGATGGGACGGGTAGGAGGGAGATTCACTCTGCGTCTGCCACCGGATGTGTGTGATGGGAAGGTGTGGAGGGAGATTCACTCTGTGCCTGACCCCGGGATTGTGTGATGGGTTCGTGTAGAGGAATAGTCTCTGTGTGTGACCTCGGGAGAGTATGATGGGACGGTGTGGAGGGAGATTCACTCTGTGTCTGACCCCGGGAGTGTGTAATGGGCGGTGTAGAGTGAGATTCACTCTGTGTCTGACCCCGGGAGAGTGTGATGGGACGGTGTGGAGGAAGATTCACTCTGTGTCTGACCCCCGGGAGTGTTTGATGGGACCGTGTAGAGGAATAATCACTCTGTGTCTGACCCACTGGAATGTTGATGGGACCGTGTAGAGGAATAATCACACTGGGTGTGACCCCGGGAGTGTTTGACTGGACCGCGTAGAGTAATAATCACTCTGTGTCTGACCCAGGGAGTTTTTGATGCGACCGTGTAGAGGAATAATCACTCTGTGTCTGACCCCGGGAGTATGTGATGGGACGGTCTGGAGGGAGATTTACTCTGTGTCTGACCCCGGGAGTGTTTGATGGGACCGTGTAGAGGAATAATCACTCTGTGTCAGACCACGGGAGTGTGTGATGGGACGGTGTGGAGGGAGATTCACTCTGTGTCTAACACCGGGAGTGTTTGATGGGACCGTGTAGAGGCATAATCACTCTGAGTCTGACCCCGGGAGTGTGTGATGGGACGGTGTGGAGGGAGATTCACTCTTTGTCTGACCCCAGGAGTGTTTGATGGGACGGTGTAGAGGAATAATCACTCTGTGCCTGACCCCGTGAGAGTGTGATGAGACGGTGTGGAGAGTGATTCACTCATTGTCTGACCTCGGGAGTGTGTGATGGTTCCGTGTAGAGGAATAATCAGTCTGTGTCTGACCCCGGGAGTGTTTGACGGGACCGTGTAGAGGAATAATCACTCTGTATCTGACCCCGGGAGAGTTTGATGGGACCGTGTAGAGGCATGATCACTCTATGTCTGACCCCGGGAGTGTTTGATTGGACCGTGTAGAGGAATAATCACTCTGTGTCTGACGAAGGGAGTGTGTGATGGGACGGTGTGGAGGGAGATTCACTCTGTGTCTAACACCGGGAGTGTTTGATGGGACCGTGTAGAGGCATAATCACTCTGAGTCTGACCCCGGGAGTGTGTGATGTGACGGTGTGGAGGGAGATTCACTCTTTGTCTGACCCCGGGAGTGTTTGATTGGACCGTGTAGAGTGATAATCACACTGTGTCTTACCCAGGGAGTTTTTGATGGGACCGTGTACAGGAATAATCACAATGTGTCTGACCTCGGGTGTGTTTGATGGGACCGTGTAGAGGAATAATCACACTGTGTCTGACCCCCGGGAGTGTTTGAATGGACCATGTAGAGGAATAATCACTCTATGTCTGACCCCGGGAGTGTGTGATGGGACGGTGTGGAGGGAAAGTCACTCTGTGTCTGACCCCCGGGAGTGTTTGATGGGACCGTGTAAAGGAATAATCACTCTGTGTCTGAAATCGGGAGAGTGTGATGGGACGGGTAGGAGGGAGATCCACTCTGTGTCTGACACCGGATGTGTGTGATTGGACGGTGTGGAGGGAGATTCACTCTGTGTCCGACCGCGGGATTGTGTGATGGGATCGTGTAGAGGAATAATCACTCTGCGTCTGACCCCGGGAGAGTGTGATGGGACGGTGTGGAGGGAGATTCGCTCTGTGTCTGACCCCGGGAGAGTGTGATGGGACGGTGTGGAGGGAGATTCACTCTGTGTCTGACCCCGGCAGAGTATGATGGGACGGTGTGGAGGGAAAGTCACTCTGTGTCTGACCCCCGGGAGTGTTTGATGGGACCGTGTAAAGGAATAATCACTCTGTGTCTGACCCCGGGAGTGTGTGATGGGACGGTCTGGAGGGAGATTCACTCTGCGTCTGCCACTGGATGTGTGTGATGGGAAGGTGTGGAGGGAGATTCACTCTGTGTCTGACCACGGGATTGTGTGATGGGTTCGTGTAGAGGAATAATCACTCTGTGTGTGACCCCGGGAGAGTTTGATGGGACCGTGTAGAGGCATGATCACTCTATGTCTGACCCCGGAAGTGTTTGATTGGACCGTGTAGAGGAATAATCACTCTGTGTCTGACCACGGGAGTGTGTGATGGGACGGTGTGGAGGGAGATTCACTCTGTGTCTAACACCGGGAGTGTTTGATGGGACCGTGTAGAGGCATAATCACTCTGAGTCTGACCCCGGGAGTGTGTGATGGGACGGTGTGGAGGGATATTCACTCTTTGTCTGACCCCGGGAGTGTTTGATTGGACCGTGTAGAGTGATAATCACACTGTGTCTTACCCAGGGAGTTTTTGATGGGACCGTGTACAGGAATAATCACAATGTGTCTGACCTCGGGTGTGTTTCATGGCGACCGTGTAGAGGAATAATCACTCTGTGTCTGACCCCCGGGAGTGTTTGAATGGACCATGTAGAGGAATAATCACTCTATGTCTGACCCCGGGAGTGTGTGATGGGACGGTGTGGAGGGAAAGTCACTCTGTGTCTGACCCCCGGGAGTGTTTGATGGGACCGTGTAAAGGAATAATCACTCTGTGTCTGAAATCGGGAGAGTGTGTTGGGACGGGTAGGAGGGAGATCCACTCTGTGTCTGACACCGGATGTGTGTGATTGGACGGTGTGGAGGGAGATTCACTCTGTGTCCGACCGCGGGATTGTGTGATGGGATCGTGTAGAGGAATAATCACTCTGCGTCTGACCCCGGGAGAGTGTGATGGGACGGTGTGGAGGGAGATTCGCTCTGTGTCTGACCCCGGGAGAGTGTGATGGGACGGTGTGGAGGGAGATTCACTCTGTGTCTGACCCCGGGAGAGTATGATGGGACGGTGTGGAGGGAAAGTCACTCTGTGTCTGACCCCCGGGAGTGTTTGATGGGACCGTGTAAAGGAATAATCACTCTGTGTCTGACCCCGGGAGTGTGTGATGGGACGGTCTGGAGGGAGATTCACTCTGCGTCTGCCACTGGATGTGTGTGATGGGAAGGTGTGGAGGGAAATTCACTCTGTGTCTGACCCCGGGAGTGTGTAATGGGCGGTGTAGAGTGAGATTCACTCTGTGTCTGACCCCGGGAGAGTGTGATGGGTCGGTGTGGAGGGAGATTCACTCTGTGTCTGACCCCCGGGAGTGTTTGATGGGACCGTGTAGAGGAATAATCACTCTGTGTCTGACCCCCGGGAATGTTGATGGGACCGTGTAGAGGAATAATCACACTGTGTCTGACCACGGGAGTGTGTGATGGGACGGTCTGGAGGGAGATTCACTCTGTGTCTGACCCCGGGAGTGTGTAATGGGCGGTGTAGAGTGAGATTCACTCTGTGTCTGACCCCGGGAGAGTGTGATGAGTCCGTGTAGAGGAATAATCAGTCTGTGTCTGACCCCGGGAGTGTTTGACTGGACCGTGTAGAGTAATAATCACTCTGTGTCTGACCCTAGTAGTGTGTGATGGGACGGTGTGGATGGAAGTTCACTCTGTGTCTGACCCCGGGAGTGTTTGATGGGACCGTGTAGTGGAATAATCAATCTGTGTCTGACCCCGGGGGTGTTTGATTGGACCGTGCAGAGGAATAATCAGTCTGTGTCTGACCCCGGGAATGTTTGATGGGACCGTGTAGAGGAATAATCACTCTGTGTGTGACCCCGGGAGTGTTTGACTGGACCGTGTAGAGTAATAATCACTCTGTGTCTGACCCTAGTAGTGTGTGATGGGACGGTGTGGATGGAAGTTCACTCTGTGTCTGACCCCGGGAGTGTTTGATGGGACCGTGTAGAGGAATAATCACTCTGTGTCTGACCAAGGGAGTGTGTGATGGGGCGGTGTGGAGGGAGATTCACTCTGTGTCTGACCCCAGGAGTGTTTGATGGGACAGTGTAGAGTAATAATCACTCTGTGTCTGACCACGGGAGTGTGTGATGGGACGGTGTGGAGGGAGATTCACTCTGTGTCTGATACCGAGAGTGTTTGATGGGACTGTGTAGAGGAATAATCAATCTGTGTCTGACCCCGGGGGTGATTGATGGGACCGTGTGGAGTTTAATTCACTATCTGTCTAACACCGGGAGTGTTGATGGGACCGTGCAGAGGAATAATCACTCTGTGTCTGACCGCGGGACTGTTTGATGGGACCGTGTAGAGGAATAGTCTCTCTGTATCTGACCCCGGGAGTGCTTGATGGGACCGTGTAGAGGCATAATCACTCTGTGTCTGACCCCGGGAGTGTGTGATGGGACGGTGTGGAGGGAGATTCAGACTGTGTCTGAACTCGGGGGACTGTGATGGGACGGGTAGGAGGGAGATTCACTCAGCGTCTGCCACCGGATGTGTTTGATGGGAAGGTGTGGAGGGAGATTCACTCTGTGTCTGACCCCCGGGAGTGTTTGATGGGACCGTGTAGAGGAATATACACTCTGTGTCTGACCCCCGGGAATGTTGATGGGACCGTGTAGAGGAATAATCACTCTGTGTCTGACCACAGGAGTGTGTGATGGGACGGTCTGGAGGGAGATTCACTCTGTGTCTGACCCCGGGAGTGTGTAATGGGCGGTGTAGAGTGAGATTCACTGTGTGTCTGACCCCGGGAGAGTGAGATGGGACCGTGTAGAGGCATAATCACTCTGAGTCTGACCCCGTGAGAGTGTGATGAGACGGTGTGGAGAGTGATTCACTCATTGTCTGACCTCGGGAGTGTGTGATGGGTCCGTGTAGAGGAATAATCAGTCTGTGTCTGACCCCGGGAGTGTTTGATGGGACCGTGTAGAGGAATAATCACTCTGTGTCTGACCCCGGGAGTATGTGATGGGACGGCGTGGAGGGAGATTCTGTCTGTGTCTGACCCCGGGAGTGTTTGATGGGACCGTGTAGAGGAATAATCACTGTGTCTGACCACGGGAGTGTGTGATGAGACGGGCTGGAGGGAGAATCACTCTGTGTCTGACCCCGGGAGTCTTTGATGGGACGGTGTGGATGGAGATTCACTCTGTGTCTGACCAAGGGAGTGTGTGATGGGGCGGTGTGGAGGGAGATTCACTCTGTGTCTGACCCCAGGAGTGTTTGATGGGACCGTGTAGAGGAATAATCACTCTGTGTCTGCTGCGGGAGTGTACGATGGGACGGTGTGGAGTTAGATTCACTATCTGTCTGACCCCGGGGGTGCTTGATGGGACCGTGCAGAGGAATAATCACTCTGTGTCTGAACCCGGGACTGTTTGATGGGACCGTGTAGAGGCATAATCACTTTGTGTCTGACCCCGGGAGTGTTTGATGGGACAGTGTAGAGGAATAATCACTCTGTGTCTGACCCCGGGAGTGTGTGATGGGACGGTGTGGAGGGAGATTCAGTCTGTGTCTGAACTCGGGGGAGTGTGATGGGACGGGTAGTAGGGAGATTCACTCTGCGTCTGCCACCGGATGTCTGTGATGGGAAGGTGTGGAGGGAGATTCACTCTGTGCCTGACCACGGGATTGTGTGATGGGTTCGTGTTGAGGAATAATCACTCTGTGTGTGACCCCGGGAGAGTATGATGGGACGGTGTGGAGGGAGATTCACTCTGTGTCTGATCCCGGGAGTGTGTAAAGGGCGGTGTAGATTGAGATTCACTCTGTGTCTGACCCCGGGAGAGTGTGATGGGTCGGTGTGGAGGGAGATTCACTCTGTGTCTGACCCCCGGCAGTGTTTGATGGGACCGTGTAGAGGAATAATCACTCTGTGTCTGACCCCCGGGAATGTTGTTGGGACCGTGTAGAGGAATAATCACACTGTGGCTGACCACGGGAGTGTGTGATGGGACGGTCTGGAGGGAGATTCACTCTGTGTCTGACCCCGGGAGTGTGTAATGGGCGGTGTAGACTGAGATTCACTCTGTGTCTGACCCCGGGAGAGTGTGATGGGTCGGTTTGGAGGGAGATTCACTCTGTGTCTGACCCCCGGGAGTGTTTGATGGGACCGTGTAGAGGAATAATCACTGTGTCTGACCCCCGGGAATGTTGATGGGACCGTGTAGAGGAATAATCACTCTGTGTCTGACCACGGGAGTGTGTGATGGGACGGTCTGGAGGGAGATTCACTCTTTGTCTGACCCCGGGAGTGTTTGATGGGACCGTGTAGAGGAATAATCACTCTGTGCCTGACCCCGTGAGAGTGTGATGAGACGGTGTGGAGAGTGATTCACCAATTGTCTGACCTCGGGAGTGTGTGATGGGTCCGTGTAGAGGAATAATCAGTCTGTGTCTGACCCCGGGAGTGTTTGATGGGACCGTGTAGAGGCATAATCACACTGTATGTGACCCCGGGAGTGTTTGACTGGACCGTGTAGAGTAATAATCACTCTGTGTCTGACCCAGGGAGTGTTTGATGGGACCGTGTAGAGGAATAATCACTCAGTGTCTGACCCCCGGGAGTGTTTGATGGGACCGTGCAGAGGAATAATCACTCTGTGTCTGACCACGGGAGTGTGTGATGGGACGGTCTGGAGGGAGATTCACTCTGTGTCTGACCCCGGGAGTGTTTGATGGGACCGTGTAGAGGAATAATCACTCTGTGTTTGACCAAGGGAGTGTGTGATGGGACGGTGTGGAGGGAGATTCACTCTGTGTCTGACCACGGGAGTGCTTGATGGGACCGTGTAGAGGAACAATCACTCTGTGTCTGACCCCGGGAGTGTACGATGGGACGGTGTGGAGGGAGATTCACTCTTTGTCTGACCTCGGGAGTGTGTGATGCGACCGTGTAGAGTAATAGTCACTCTGTGTCTGACCACGGGAGTGTGTGATGGGACGGTGTGGAGGGAGATTCACTCTGTGTCTGAAACCGAGAGTGTTTGATGGGACCGTGTAGAGGAATAATCAATCTGTGTCTGACCCCGGGGTTGTTTGATGGGACCGTGTAGAGGAATAATCACTCAGTGTCTGCCCCGGGAGTGTACGATGGGACGGTGTAGAGGAATAATCACTCTGTGTCTGACCCCGGGAGTGTTTGTTGGGACCGTGCAGAGGAATAATCACTCTGTGTCTGACCCCGGGAGTGCTTGATGGGACCGTGTAAAGGAATAATCACTCTGTGTCTGTCCCCGGGAGTGTGTGATGGGACGGTGTGGAGGGAGATTCAGTCTGTGTCTGAACTCGGGGGAGTGTGATGGGACGGGTAGGAGGGAGATTCACTCTGCGTCTGCCACCGGATGTGTGTGATGGGAAGGTGTGGAGGGAGATTCACTCTGTGCCTGACCCCGGGATTGTGTGATGGGTTCGTGTAGAGGAATAGTCTCTGTGTGTGACCTCGGGAGAGTATGATGGGACGGTGTGGAGGGAGATTCACTCTGTGTCTGACCCCGGGAGTGTGTAATGGGCGGTGTAGAGTGAGATTCACTCTGTGTCTGACCCCGGGAGAGTGTGATGGGACGGTGTGGAGGAAGATTCACTCTGTGTCTGACCCCCGGGAGTGTTTGATGGGACCGTGTAGAGGAATAATCACTCTGTGTCTGACCCACTGGAATGTTGATGGGACCGTGTAGAGGAATAATCACTCTGTGTCTGACCACGGGAGTGTGTGATTGGACGGTCTGGAGGGAGATTCACTCTTTGTCTGACCCCGGGATTGTTTGATGGGACCGTGTAGAGGAATAATCTCTCTGTGCCTGACCCCTTGAGAGTGTGATGAGACGGTGTGGAGAGTGATTCACTCATTGTCTGACCTCGGGTGTGTGTGATGGGTCCGTGTAGAGGAATAATCAGTCTGTGTCTGACCCCGGGAGTGTTTGATGGGAACGTGTAGAGTCATAATCACACTGTGTGTGACCCCGGGAGTGTTTGACTGGACCGTGTAGAGTAATAATCACTCTGTGTCTGACCCTAGTAGTGTGTGATGGGACGGTGTGGATGGAAGTTCACTCTGTGTCTGACCCCGGGAGTGTTTGATTGGACCGTGTAGAGGAATAATCACTCTCTGTCTGACCCACGGAGTGGATGATGGTACAGTGTAGAGGAATAATCACACTGTATCTGACCCCGGGAGTGTATGATGGGACGGTATGGATATAAATTCACTCTGTGTCTGACCCCGGGATTGTTTGATGGGACCGTGTAGAGGAATAATCACTCTGTGTCTGACCCCGGGAGTGTTTGATGGGACCGTGTAGAGGAATAATCACTCTGTGTCTGACCCCCGGTAGTGTTTGATGGGACCGTGTAGAGGAATAATCACTCTGTGTCTGACACCCGGGAATGTTGATGGGACCGTGTCGAGGAATAATCACTCTGTGTCTGACCACAGGAGTGTGTGATGGGACGGTCTGGAGGGAGATTCACTCTGTGTCTGACCCCGGGAGTGTGTAATGGGCGGTGTAGAGTGAGATTCACTGTGTGTCTGAACCCGGGAGTGTTTGATTGGACCGTGTAGAGGAATAATCACTCTGTGCCTGACCCCGTGAGAGTGTGATGAGACGGTGTGGAGAGTGATTCACTCATTGTCTGACCTCGGGAGTGTGTGATGGGTCCGTGTAGAGGCATAATCACTCTGTGTGTGACCCCGGGAGTGTTTGACTGGACCGTGTAGAGTAATAATCACTCTGTGTCTGACCCAGGGAGTTTTTGATGGGACCGTGTAGAGGAATAATCACTCTGTGTCTGACCACGGGAGTGTGTGATGAGACGGGCTGGAGGGAGAATCACTCTGTGTCTGACCCCGGGAGTCTTTGATGGGACGATGTGGATGGAGATTCACTCTGTGTCTGACCAAGGGAGTGTGTGATGGGGTGGTGTGGAGGGAGATTCACTCTGTGTCTGACCTCAGGAGTGTTTGATGGGACCGTGTAGAGGAATAATCACTCTGTGTCTGCTGCGGGAGTGTGTGATGGGACGGTGTGGAGGGAGATTCAGTCTGTGTCTGAACTCGGGGGAGTGTGATGGGACGGGTAGTAGGGAGATTCACTCTGCGTCTGCCACCGGATGTCTGTGATGGGAAGGTGTGGAGGGAGATTCACTCTGTGTCTGACCACGGGATTGTGTGATGGGTTCGTGTTGAGGAATAATCACTCTGTGTGTGACCCCGGGAGAGTATGATGGGACGGTGTGGAGGGAGATTCACTCTGTGTCTGATCCCGGGAGTGTGTAATGGGCGGTGTAGATTGAGATTCACTCTGTGTCTGACCCCAGGAGAGTGTGATGGGTCGGTGTGGAGGGAGATTCACTCTGTGTCTGACCCCCGGCAGTGTTTGATGGGACCGTGTAGAGGAATAATCACTCTGTGTCTGACCCCCGGGAATGTTGTTGGGACCGTGTAGAGGAATAATCACACTGTGGCTGACCACGGGAGTGTGTGATGGGACGGTCTGGAGGGAGATTCACTCTGTGTCTGACCCCGGGAGTGTGTAATGGGCGGTGTAGACTGAGATTCACTCTGTGTCTGACCCCGGGAGAGTGTGATGGGTCGGTTTGGAGGGAGATTCACTCTGTGTCTGACCCCCGGGAGTGTTTGATGGGACCGTGTAGAGGAATAATCACTCTGTGCCTGACCCCGTGTGAGTGTGATGAGACGGTGTGGAGAGTGATTCACCAATTGTCTGACCTCGGGAGTGTGTGATGGGTCCGTGTAGAGGAATAATCAGTCTGTGTCTGACCCCGGGAGTGTTTGATGGGACCGTGTAGAGGCATAATCACACTGTATGTGACCCCGGGAGTGTTTGACTGGACCGTGTAGAGTAATAATCACTCTGTGTCTGACCCAGGGAGTGTTTGATGGGACCGTGTAGAGGAATAATCACTCAGTGTCTGACCCCCGGGAGTGTTTGATGGGACCGTGAAGAGGAATAATCACTCTGTGTCTGACCACGGGAGTGTGTGATGGGACTGTCTGGAGGGAGATTCACTCTGTGTCTGACCCCGGGAGTGTTTGATGGGACCGTGTAGAGGAATAATCACTCTGTGTCTGACCAAGGGAGTGTGTGATGGGACGGTGTGGAGGGAGATTCACTCTGTGTCTGACCACGGGAGTGCTTGATGGGACCGTGTAGAGGAACAATCACTCTGTGTCTGACCCCGAGAGTGTACGATGGGACGGTGTGGAGGGAGATTCACTCTTTGTCTGACCTCGGGAGTGTGTGATGCGACCGTGTAGAGTAATAGTCACTCTGTGTCTGACCACGGGAGTGTGTGATGGGACGGTGTGGAGGGAGATTCACTCTGTGTCTGAAACCGAGAGTGTTTGATGGGACCGTGTAGAGGAATAATCAATCTGTGTCTGACCCCGGGGGTGTTTGATGGGACGGTGTAGAGGAATAATCACTCTGTGTCTGCCCCGGGAGTGTACGATGGGACGGTGTAGAGGAATAATCACTCTGTGTCTGACCCCGGGAGTGTTTGTTGGGACCGTGCAGAGGAATAATCACTCTGTGTCTGACCCCGGGAGTGCTTGATGGGACCGTGTAAAGGAATAATCACTCTGTGTCTGTCCCCGGGAGTGTGTGATGGGACGGTGTGGAGGGAGATTCAGTCTGTGTCTGAACTCGGGGGAGTGTGATGGGACGGGTAGGAGGGAGATTCACTCTGCGTCTGCCACCGGATGTGTGTGATGGGAAGGTGTGGAGGGAGATTCACTCTGTGCCAGACCCCGGGATTGTGTGATGGGTTCGTGTAGAGGAATAGTCTCTGTGTGTGACCTCGGGAGAGTATGATGGGACGGTGTGGAGGGAGATTCACTCTGTGTCTGACCCCGGGAGTGTGTAATGGGCGGTGTAGAGTGAGATTCACTCTGTGTCCGACCCCGGGAGAGTGTGATGGGACGGTGTGGAGGAAGATTCACTCTGTGTCTGACCCCCGGGAGTGTTTGATGGGACCGTGTAGAGGAATAATCACTCTGCGTCTGACCCACTGGAATGTTGATGGGACCGTGTAGAGGAATAATCACTCTGTGTCTGACCACGGGAGTGTGTGATGGGACGGTCTGGAGGGAGATTCACTCTTTGTCTGACCCCGGGATTGTTTGATGGGACCGTGTAGAGGAATAATCACTCTGTGCCTGACCCCTTGAGAGTGTGATGAGACGGTGTGGAGAGTGATTCACTCATTGTCTGACCTCGGGTGTGTGTGATGGGTCCGTGTAGAGGAATAATCAGTCTGTGTCTGACCCCGGGAGTGTTTGATGGGAACGTGTAGAGTCATAATCACACTGTGTGTGACCCCGGGAGTGTTTGACTGGACCGTGTAGAGGAATAATCTCTCTGTGTCTGACCACGGGAGTGTGTGATGGGACGGTGTGGATGGAAGTTCACTCTGTGTCTGACCCCGGGAGTGTTTGATGGGACCGTGTAGAGGAATAATCACTCTCTGTCTGACCCACGGAGTGGATGATGGTACAGTGTAGAGGAATAATCACTCTGTATCTGACCCCGGGAGTGTATGATGGGACGGTATGGATATAAATTCACTCTGTGTCTGACCCCGGGATTGTTTGATGGGACCGTGTAGAGGAATAATCACTCTGTGTCTGACCCCAGGAGAGTGTGATGGGTCGGTGTGGAGGGAGATTCACTCTGTGTCTGACCCCCGGCAGTGTTTGATGGGACCGTGTAGAGGAATAATCACTCTGTGTCTGACCCCCGGGAATGTTGTTGGGACCGTGTAGAGGAATAATCACACTGTGGCTGACCACGGGAGTGTGTGATGGGACGGTCTGGAGGGAGATTCACTCTGTGTCTGACCCCGGGAGTGTGTAATGGGCGGTGTAGACTGAGATTCACTCTGTGTCTGACCCCGGGAGAGTGTGATGGGTCGGTTTGGAAGGAGATTCACTCTGTGTCTGACCCCCGGGAGTGTTTGATGGGACCGTGTAGAGGAATAATCACTCTGTGCCTGACCCCGTGAGAGTGTGATGAGACGGTGTGGAGAGTGATTCACCAATGGTCTGACCTCGGGAGTGTGTGATGGGTCCGTGTAGAGGAATAATCAGTCTGTGTCTGACCCCGGGAGTGTTTGATGGGACCGTGTAGAGGCATAATCACACTGTATGTGACCCCGGGAGTGTTTGACTGGACCGTGTAGAGTAATAATCACTCTGTGTCTGACCCAGGGAGTGTTTGATGGGACCGTGTAGAGGAATAATCACTCAGTGTCTGACCCCCGGGAGTGTTTGATGGGACCGTGAAGAGGAATAATCACTCTGTGTCTGACCACGGGAGTGTGTGATGGGACTGTCTGGAGGGAGATTCACTCTGTGTCTGACCCCGGGAGTGTTTGATGGGACCGTGTAGAGGAATAATCACTCTGTGTCTGACCAAGGGAGTGTGTGATGGGACGGTACGGAGGGAGATTCACTCTGTGTCTGACCACGGGAGTGCTTGATGGGACCGTGTAGAGGAACAATCACTCTGTGTCTGACCACGGGAGTGTGTGATGGGACGGTGTGGAGGGAGATTCACTCTTTGTCTGACCTCGGGAGTGTGTGATGCGACCGTGTAGAGTAATAGTCACTCTGTGTCTGACCACGGGAGTGTGTGATGGGACGGTGTGGAGGGAGATTCACTCTGTGTCTGAAACCGAGAGTGTTTGATGGGACCGTGTAGAGGAATAATCAATCTGTGTCTGACCCCGGGGGTGTTTGATGGGACGGTGTAGAGGAATAATCACTCTGTGTCTGCCCCGGGAGTGTACGATGGGACGGTGTAGAGGAATAATCACTCTGTGTCTGACCCCGGGAGTGTTTGTTGGGACCGTGCAGAGGAATAATCACTCTGTGTCTGACCCCGGGAGTGCTTGATGGGACCGTGTAAAGGAATAATCACTCTGTGTCTGTCCCCGGGAGTGTGTGATGGGACGGTGTGGAGGGAGATTCAGTCTGTGTCTGAACTCGGGGGAGTGTGATGGGACGGGTAGGAGGGAGATTCACTCTGCGTCTGCCACCGGATGTGTGTGATGGGAAGGTGTGGAGGGAGATTCACTCTGTGCCAGACCCCGGGATTGTGTGATGGGTTCGTGTAGAGGAATAGTCTCTGTGTGTGACCTCGGGAGAGTATGATGGGACGGTGTGGAGGGAGATTCACTCTGTGTCTGACCCCGGGAGTGTGTAATGGGCGGTGTAGAGTGAGATTCACTCTGTGTCCGACCCCGGGAGAGTGTGATGGGACGGTGTGGAGGAAGATTCACTCTGTGTCTGACCCCCGGGAGTGTTTGATGGGACCGTGTAGAGGAATAATCACTCTGCGTCTGACCCACTGGAATGTTGATGGGACCGTGTAGAGGAATAATCACTCTGTGTCTGACCACGGGAGTGTGTGATGGGACGGTCTGGAGGGAGATTCACTCTTTGTCTGACCCCGGGATTGTTTGATGGGACCGTGTAGAGGAATAATCACTCTGTGTCTGACCCCCTGGAGTGTTGATGGGACAGTGTAGAGGAATAATCACTCTGTGTCTGACCCCCGGGAGTGTTTGAATGGACCGTGTAGAGGAATAATCAGTCTGTGTCTGACCCCGGGAGTGTTTGATGGGAACGTGTAGAGTCATAATCACACTGTGTGTGACCCCGGGAGTGTTTGACTGGACCGTGTAGAGGAATAATCACTCTGTGTCTGACCCTAGTAGTGTGTGATGGGACGGTGTGGATGGAAGTTCACTCTGTGTCTGACCCCGGGAGTGTTTGATGGGACCGTGTAGAGGAATAATCACTCTCTGTCTGACCCACGGAGTGGATGATGGTACAGTGTAGAGGAATAATCACTCTGTATCTGACCCCGGGAGTGTATGATGGGACGGTATGGATATAAATTCACTCTGTGTCTGACCCCGGGATTGTTTGATGGGACCGTGTAGAGGAATAATCACTCTGTGTCTGACCCCGGGAGTGTTTGATGGGACCGTGTAGAGGAATAATCACTCTGTGTCTGACCCCCGGTAGTGTTTGATGGGACCGTGTAGAGGAATAATCACTCTGTGTCTGACACCCGGGAATGTTGATGGGACCGTGTCGAGGAATAATCACTCTGTGTCTGACCACAGGAGTGTGTGATGGGACGGTCTGGAGGGAGATTCACTCTGTGTCTGACACCGGGAGTGTGTAATGGGCGGTGTAGAGTGAGATTCACAGTGTGTCTGACCCCGGGAGAGTGAGATGGGACCGTGTAGAGGCATAATCACTCTGAGTCTGACCCCGGGAGTGTGTGATGGGTCGGTGTGGAGGGAGATTCACTCTTGGTCTGAACCCGGGAGTGTTTGATTGGACCGTGTAGAGGAATAATTACTCTGTGCCTGACCCCGTGAGAGTGTGATGAGACGGTGTGGAGAGTGATTCACTCATTGTCTGACCTCGGGAGTGTGTGATGGGTCCGTGTAGAGGCATAATCACTCTGTGTGTGACCCCGGGAGTGTTTGACTGGACCGTGTAGAGTAATAATCACTCTGTGTCTGACCCAGGGAGTTTTTGATGGGACCGTGTAGAGGAATAATCACTCTGTGTCTGACCACGGGAGTGTGTGATGAGACGGGCTGGAGGGAGAATCACTCTGTGTCTGACCCCGGGAGTCTTTGATGGGACGATGTGGATGGAGATTCACTCTGTGTCTGACCAAGGGAGTGTGTGATGGGGTGGTGTGGAGGGAGATTCACTCTGTGTCTGACCTCAGGAGTGTTTGATGGGACCGTGTAGAGGAATAATAATTCTGTGTCTGCTGCGGGAGTGTACGATGGGACGGTGTGGAGTTAGATTCACTATCAGTCTGACCCCGGGGGTGCTTGATGGGACCGTGCAGAGGAATAATCACTCTGTGTCTGACCCCGGGACTGTTTGATGTGACCGTGTAGAGGCATAATCACTTTGTGTCTGACCCCGGGAGTGTTTGATGGAACAGTGTAGAGGAATAATCACTCTGTGTCTGACCCCGGGAGTGTGTGATGGGACGGTGTGGAGGGAGATTCAGTCTGTGTCTGAACTCGGGGGAGTGTGATGGGACGGGTATTATGGAGATTCACTCTGCGTCTGCCACCGGATGTCTGTGATGGGAAGGTGTGGAGGGAGATTCACTCTGTGTCTGACCACGGGATTGTGTGATGGGTTCGTGTAGAGGAATAATCACTCTGTGTGTGACCCCGGGAGAGTATGATGGGACGGTGTGGAGGGAGATTCACTCTGTGTCTGACCCCGGGAGTGTGTAATGGGCGGTGTAGACTGAGATTCACTCTGTGTCTGACCCCGGGAGAGTGTGATGGGTCGGTTTGGAGGGAGATTCACTCTGTGTCTGACCCACGGGAGTGTTTGATGGGACCGTGTAGAGGAATAATCACTGTGTCTGACCCCCGGGAATGTTGATGGGACCGTGTAGAGGAATAATCACTCTGTGCCTGACCCCGTGAGAGTGTGATGAGACGGTGTGGAGAGTGATTCACCAATTGTCTGACCTCGGGAGTGTATGATGGGTCCGTGTAGAGGAATAATCAGTCTGTGTCTGACCCCGGGAGTGTTTGATGGGACCGTGTAGATGCATAATCACACTGTATGTGACCCCGGGAGTGTTTGACTGGACCGTGTAGAGTAATAATCACTCTGTGTCTGACCCAGGGAGTGTTTGATGGGACCGTGTAGAGGAATAATCACTCAGTGTCTGACCCCCGGGAGTGTTTGATGGGACCGTGCAGAGGAATAATCACTCTGTGTCTGACCACGGGAGTGTGTGATGGGACGGTCTGGAGGGAGATTCACTCTGTGTCTGACCCCGGGAGTGTTTGATGGGATCGTGTAGAGGAATAATCTCTCTGTGTCTGACCAAGGGAGTGTTTGATGGGACGGTGTGGAGGAATAATCACTCTGTGTCTGCCCCGGGAGTGTACGATGGGACGGTGTAGAGGAATAATCACTCTGTGTCTGACCCGGGGAGTGTTTGTTGGGACCGTGCAGAGGAATAATCACTCTGTGTCTGTCCCCGGGAGTGTGTGATGGGACGGTGTGGATGGAGATTCAGTCTGTGTCTGACCTCGGGAGTGTGTGATGCGACCGTGTAGAGTAATAGTCACTCTGTCTGACCACGGGAGTGTGTGATGGGACGGTGTGGAGGGAGATTCACTCTGTGTCTGAAACCGAGAGTGTTTGATGGGACCGTGTAGAGGAATAATCAATCTGTGTCTGACCCCGGGGGTGTTTGATGGGACCGTGTAGAGGAATAATCACTCTGTGTCTGTCCCGGGAGTGTACGATGGGACGGTGTAGAGGAATAATCACTCTGTGTCTGACCCGGGGAGTGTTTGTTGGGACCGTGCAGAGGAATAATCACTCTGTGTCTGACCCCGGGAGTGCTTGATGGGACCGTGCAAAGGAATAATCACTCTGTGTCTGTCCCCGGGAGTGTGTGATGGGACGGTGTGGATGGAGATTCAGTCTGTGTCTGAACTCGGGGGAGTGTGATGGGACGGGTAGGAGGGAGATTCACTCTGCGTCTGCCACCGGATGTGTGTGATGGGAAGGTGTGGAGGGAGATTCACTCTGTGCCTGACCCCGGGATTGTGTGATGGGTTCGTGTAGAGGACTAGTCTCTGTGTGTGTGACCCCTGGAGAGTATGATGGGACGGTGTGGAGGGAGATTCACTCTGTGTCTGACCCCGGGAGTGTGTAATGGGCGGTGTAGAGTGAGATTCACTCTGTGTCTGACCCCGGGAGAGTGTGATGGGACGGTGTGGAGGGAGATTCACTCTGTGTCTGACCCCCGGGAGTGTTTGACGGGACCGTGTAGAGGAATAATCACTCTGTGTCTGACCCCCGGGAATGTTGATGGGACCGTGTAGAGGAATAATCACTCTGTGTCTGACCAAGGGAGTGTGTGATGGGACGGTCTGGAGGGAGATTCACTCTGTGTCTGACCCCGGGAGTGTGTAATGTTCGGTGTAGAGTGAGATTCACTCTGTGTCTGACCCCGGCAGAGTGTGATGGGACGGTGTGGAGGGAGATTCACTCTGTGACTGACCCCCGGGAGTGTTTGATGGGACCGTGTAGAGGAATAATCACTCTGTGTCTGACCCCCGGGAATGTTGATGGGACCGTGTAGAGGAATAATCACTCTGTGTCTGACATCGGGAGTGTGTGTTGGGACGGTCTGGAGGGAGATTCACTCTGTGTCTGACCCCGGGAGTGTGTAATGGGCGGTGTAGAGTGAGATTCACTCTGTGTCTGACCCCGGGAGAGTGTGATGGGACCGTGTAGAGTCATAATCACTCTGAGTCTGACCCCGGGAGTGTGTGATGGGACGGTGTGGAGGGAGATTCACTCTTTGTCTGACCCCGGGAGTGTTTGATGGGACCGTGTAGAGGAATAATCACACTGTGCCTGACCCGGTGAGAGTGTGGTGAGACGGTGTGGAGAGTGATTCACTCATTGTCTGACCTCGGGAGTGTGTGATGGGTCCGTGTAGAGGAATAATCAGTCTGTGTCTGACCCGGGGAGTGTTTGATGGGACGGTGTAGAGGAATAATCACTCTGTATCTGACCCCGGGAGTGTTTGATGGGACCGTGTAGAGGCATAATCACTCTGTGTCTGACCCCGGGAGTGTTTGATTGTACCGTGTAGAGTAATAATCACTCTGTGTCTGACCAAGGGAGTTTTTGATGGGACCGTGTAGAGGAATAATCACAATGTGTCTGCCCCGGGTGTGTTTGATGGGACCGTGTAGAGGAATAATCACTCTATGTCTGACCCCGGGAGTGTGTGATGGGACGGTGTGGAGGGAGATTCAGTCTGTGTCTGAAATCGGGAGAGTGTGATGGGACGGGTAGGAGGGAGATTCACTCTGTGTCTGACACCAGATGTGTGTGATGGGACTGTGTGGAGGGAGATTCACTCTGTGTCTGACCCCGGGATTGTGTGATGGGATCGTGTAGAGGAATAATCACTCTGTGTCTGACCCCGGGAGAGTGTGATGGGACGGTGTGGAGGGAGATTCACTCTGTGTCTGACCCCGGGACTGCGTAATGGGCGGTGTAGAGTGAGATTCACTCTGTGTCTGACCCCGGGAGAGTATGATGGGACGGTGTGGAGGGAAAGTCACTCTGTGTCTGACCCCCGGGAGTGTTTGATGGGACCGTGTAGAGAAATAATCACACTGTGTCTGACCACGGGAGTGTTTGATGGGATCGTGTAGAGGAATAATCACTCTGTGTCTGACCAAGGGAGTGTTTGATGGGACGGTGTGGAGGAATAATCACTCTGTGTCTGCCCCGGGAGTGTACGATGGGACGGTTTAGAGGAATAATCACTCTGTGTCTGACCCGGGGAGTGTTTGTTGGGACCGTGCAGAGGAATAATCACTCTGTGTCTGACCCCGGGAGTGCTTGATGGGACCGTGTAAAGGAATAATCACTCTGTGTCTGTCCCCGGGAGTGTGTGATGGGACGGTGTGGATGGAGATTCAGTCTGTGTCTGACCTCGGGAGTGTGTGATGCGACCGTGTAGAGTAATAGTCACTCTGTCTGACCACGGGAGTGTGTGATGGGACGGTGTGGAGGGAGATTCACTCTGTGTCTGAAACCGAGAGTGTTTGATGGGACCGTGTAGAGGAATAATCAATCTGTGTCTGACCCCGGGGGTGTTTGATGGGACCGTGTAGAGGAATAATCACTCTGTGTCTGTCCCGGGAGTGTACGATGGGACGGTGTAGAGGAATAATCACTCTGTGTCTGACCCGGGGAGTGTTTGTTGGGACCGTGCAGAGGAATAATCACTCTGTGTCTGACCCCGGGAGTGCTTGATGGGACCGTGTAAAGGAATAATCACTCTGTGTCTGTCCCCGGGAGTGTGTGATGGGACGGTGTGGATGGAGATTCAGTCTGTGTCTGAACTCGGGGGAGTGTGATGGGACGGGTAGGAGGGAGATTCACTCTGCGTCTGCCACCGGATGTGTGTGATGGGAAGGTGTGGAGGGAGATTCACTCTGTGCCTGACCCCGGGATTGTGTGATGGGTTCGTGTAGAGGACTAGTCTCTGTGTGTGTGACCCCGGGAGAGTATGATGGGACGGTGTGGAGGGAGATTCACTCTGTGTCTGACCCCGGGAGTGTGTAATGGACGGTGTAGAGTGAGATTCACTCTGTGTCTGACCCCGGGAGAGTGTGATGGGACGGTGTGGAGGGAGATTCACTCTGTGTCTGACCCCCGGGAGTGTTTGACGGGACCGTGTAGAGGAATAATCACTCTGTGTCTGACCCCCGGGAATGTTGATGGGACCGTGTAGAGGAATAATCACTCTGTGTCTGACCAAGGGAGTGTGTGATGGGACGGTCTGGAGGGAGATTCACTCTGTGTCTGACCCCGGGAGTGTGTAATGGGCGGAGTAGAGTGAGATTCACTCTGTGTCTGACCCCGGCAGAGTGTGATGGGACGGTGTGGCGGGAGATTCACTCTGTGTCTGACCCCCGGGAGTGTTTGATGGGACCGTGTAGAGGAATAATCACTCTGAGTCTGACCCCCGGTAATGTTGATCGGACCGTGTAGAGGAATAATCACTCTGCGTCTGACCACGGGAGTGTGTGATGGAACGGTCGGGAGGGAGATTCACTCTGTGTCTGACCCCGGGAGAGTGTGATGGGACCGTGTAGAGTCATAATCACTCTGAGTCTGACCCCGGGAGTGTGTGATGGGACGGTGTGGAGGGAGATTCACTCTTTGTCTGACACCGGGAGTGTTTGATGGGACCGTGTAGAGGAATAATCACACTGTGCCTGACCCGGTGAGAGTGTGGTGAGACGGTGTGGAGAGTGATTCACTCATTGTCTGACCTCGGGAGTGTGTGATGGGTCCGTGTAGAGGAATAATCAGTCTGTGTCTGACCCGGGGAGTGTTTGATGGGACGGTGTAGAGGAATAATCACTCTGTGTCTGACCCCGGGAGTGTTTGATTGGACCGTGTAGAGTAATAATCACTCTGTGTCTGACCCAGGGAGTTTTTGATGGGACCGTGTAGAGGAATAATCAAAATGTGTCTGCCCCGGGTGTGTTTGATGGGACCGTGTAGTGGAAAAATCACTCTGTGTCTGACCCCGGGAGTGTTTGAATGGACCGTGTAGAGGAATAATCACTCTATGTCTGACCCCGGGAGTGTGTGATGGGACGGTGTGGAGGGAGATTCAGTCTGTGTCTGAAATCGGGAGAGTGTGATGGGACGGGTAGGAGGGAGATTCACTCTGTGTCTGACACCGGATGTGTGTGATGGGACTGTGTGGAGGGAGATTCACTCTGTGTCTGACCCCGGATTGTGTGATGGGATCGTGTAGAGGAATAATCACTCCGTGTCTGACCCCGGGAGAGTGTGATGGGACGGTGTGGAGGGAGATTCACTCTGTGTCTGACCCCGGGAGTGTGTAATGGGCGGTGTAGAGTGAGATTCACTCTGTGTCTGACCCCGGGAGAGTATGATGGGACGGTGTGGAGGGAAAGTCACTCTGTGTCTGACCCCCGGGAGTGTTTGATGGGACCGTGTAGAGAAATAATCACACTGTGTCTGACCACGGGAGTGTGTGATGGGACGGTCTGGAGTGAGATTTACTCTGTGTCTGAACTCGGGAGTGTGTGATGCGACCGTGTAGAGTAATAGTCACTCTGTGTCTGACCACGGGAGTGTGTGATGGGACGGTGTGGAGGGAGATTCACTCTGTGTCTGAAACCGAGAGTGTTTGATGGGACCGTGTAGAGGAATAATCAATCTGAGTCTGACCCCGGGGGTGTTTGATGGGACCGTGTAGAGGAATAATCACTCTGTGTCTGCCCCGGGAGTGTACGATGGGACGGTGTGGAGTTAGATTCACTATCTGTCTGACCCCGGGGGTGTGTGATGCGACCGTGTAGAGTAATAGTCACTCTGTGTCTGACCACGGGAGTGTGTGATGGGACGGTGTAGAGGGAGATACACTCTGTGTCTGACCCCGGGAGTGTTTGATGGGACCGTGTAGAGGAATAATCACTGTGTCTGACCCCCGGAGTGTTTGATGGGACCGTGTAGAGGCATAATCACTCTGTGTCTGACCCCGGGAGTGTGTGATGGGACGGTGTGGAGGGAGATTCAGTCTGTGTCTGAACTCGGGATTGTGTGACGGGTTCGTGTAGAGGAATAATCACTCTGTGTCTGAGCCCGGGAGAGTGTGATGGGACGGTGTAGAGGGAGATACACTCTGTGTCTGACCCCCGGTAGTGTTTGATGGGACCGTGTAGAGGAATAATCACTCTGTGTCTGACCCCCTGGAGTGTTGATGGGACCGTGTAGAGGAATAATCACTCTGTGTCTGACCCCCGGGAGTGTTTGAATGGACCGTGTAGAGGAATAATCACTCTGTGTCTGACCCCCGGGAGTGTTTGATGGGACGATGTGGAGGGAAATTCACTCTGTGTCTGACCCCGGGAGTATGTGATTGGACGGTCTGGAGGGAGATTCACTCTGTGTCTGACCCTAGTAGTGTGTGATGGGACTGTGTGGAAGGAGATTCACTCTGTGTCTGACGCCGGGAGTGTGTGATGGGACGATGTGGAGGGAGATTCACTCTATGTCTGACCCCGTGAGTGTACGATGGGACGGTGTGGAGGGAGATTCACTCTGTGTTTGACCCCGGGGGTGTTTGATGGGACTTTGTAGAGGAATAATCACTCCGTGTCTGACCCAGGGAGTTTTTGATGGGACCGTGTAGAGGAATAATCACAATGTGTCTGCCCCGGGTGTGTTTGATGGGACCGTGTAGTGGAAAAATCACTCTGTGTCTGACCCCGGGAGTGTTTGAATGGACCGTGTAGAGGAATAATCACTCTATGTCTGACCCCGGGAGTGTGTGATGGGACGGTGTGGAGGGAGATTCAGTCTGTGTCTGAAATCGGGAGAGTGTGATGGGACGGGTAGGAGGGAGATTCACTCTGCGTCTGACACCGGATGTGTGTGATGGGACTGTGTGGAGGGAGATTCACTCTGTGTCTTACCCCGGGATTGTGTGATGGGATCGTGTAGAAGAATAATCACTCTGTGTCTGACCCCGGGAGAGTGTGATGGGACGGTGTGGAGGGAGATTCACTCTGTGTCTGACCCCGGTAGTGTGTAATGGGCGGTGTAGAGTGAGATTCACTCTGTGTCTGACCCCGGGAGAGTATGATGGGACGGTGTGGAGGGAAAGTCTTTCTGTGTCTGACCCCCGGGAGTGTTTGATGGGACCGTGTAGAGAAATAATGACACTGTGTCTGACCCCCGGGAGAGTTGATGGGACCGTGTAGAGGAATTATCACTCAGTGTCTGACCCCCGGGAGTGTTTGATGGGACCGTGCAGAGGAATAATCACTCTGTGTCTGACCACGGGAGTGTGTGATGGGACGGTCTGGAGGGAGATTCACTCTGTGTCTGACCCCTGGAGTGTTTGATGGGACCGTGTAGAGGAATAATCACTCTGTGTCTGACCCCGGGATTGTGTGATGGGATCGTGTAGAGGAATAATCTCTCTGTGTCTGACCCCGGGAGAGTGTGATGGGACGGTGTGGAGGGAGATTCACTCTGTGTCTGACCCCGGGAGTGTGTAATGGGCGGTGTAGAGTGAGATTCACTCTGTGTCTGACCCCGGGAGGTTATGATGGGACGGTGTGGAGGGAAAGTCACTCTGTGTCTGACCCCCGGGAGTGTTTGATGGGACCGTGTAGAGAAATAATCACACTGTGTCTGAACTCGGGAGTGTGTGATGCGACCGTGTAGAGTAATAGTCACTCTGTGTCTAACCACGGGAGTGTGTGATGGGACGGTGTTTAGGGAGATTCACTCTGTGTCTGAAACCGAGAGTGTTTGATGGGACCGTGTAGAGGAATAATCAATCTGTGTCTGACCCCGGGGGTGTTTGATGGGACCGTGTAGAGGAATAATCACTCTGTGTCTGCCCCGGGAGTGTACGATGGGACGGTGTGGAGTTCGATTCACTATCTGTCTGACCCCGGGGGTGTTTGATGGGACCGTGCAGAGGAATAATCACTCTGTGTCTGACCCCGGGAGTGCTTGATGGGACCGTGTAGAGGAATAGTCTCTCTGTATCTGGCCCAGGGAGTGCTTGATGGGACCGTGTAGAGGAATAATCACTGTGACTGACCCCCGGAGTGTTTGATGGGACCGTGTAGAGGCATAATCACTCTGTGTCTGACCCCGGGAGTGTGTGATGGGACGGTGTGGAGGGAGATTCAGTCTGTGTCTGAACTCGGGATTGTGTGACGGGTTCGTGTAGAGGAATAATCACTCTGTGTGTGACCCCGGGAGAGTATGATGGGACGGTGTGGAGGGAGATTCACTCTGTGTCTGACCCCGGGAGTGTGTAATCGGCGGTGAAGAGTGAGATTCACTCTGTCTCTGAGCCCGGGAGAGTGTGATGGGACGGTGTGGAGGGAGATACACTCTGTGTCTGACCCCCGGTAGTGATTGATGGGACCGTGTAGAGGAATAATCACTCTGTGTCTGAACCCCTGGAGTGTTGATGGGACCGTGTAGAGGAATAATCACTCTGTGTCTGACCCCCGGGAGTGTTTGAATGGACCGTGTAGAGGAATAATCACTCTGTGTCTGACCCCCGGGAGTGTTTGATGGGACGATGTGGAGGGAGATTCACTCTGTGTCTGACCCCGGGAGTATGTGATTGGACGGTCTGGAGGGAGATTCACTCTGTGTCTGACCCTAGTAGTGTGTGATGGGACGGTGTGGAAGGAGATTCACTCTGTGTCTGACGCCGGGAGTGTGTGATGGGACGATGTGGAGGGAGATTCACTCTATGTCTGACCACGTGAGTGTACGATGGGACGGTGTGGAGGGAGATTCACTCTGTGTTTGACCCCGGGGGTGTTTGATGGGACTTTGTAGAGGAATAATCACTCCGTGTCTGACCCAGAGAGTTTTTGATGGGACCGTGTAGAGGAATAATCACAATGTGTCTGCCCCGGGTGTGTTTGATGGGTCCGTGTAGTGGAAAAATCACTCTGTGTCTGACCCCGGGAGTGTTTGAATGGACCGTGTAGAGGAATAATCACTCTATGTCTGACCCCGGGAGTGTGTGATGGGACGGTGTGGAGGGAGATTCAGTCTGTGTCTGAAATCGGGAGAGTGTGATGGGACGGTTAGGAGGGAGATTCACTCTGTGTCTGACACCGGATGTGTGTGATGGGACTGTGTGGAGGGAGATTCACTCTGTGTCTGACCCCGGGATTGTGTGATGGGATCGTGTAGAAGAATAATCACTCTGTGTCTGACCCCGGGAGAGTGTGATGGGACGGTGTGGAGGGAGATTCACTCTGTGTCTGACCCCGGTAGTGTGTAATGGGCGGTGTAGAGTGAGATTCTCTCTGTGTCTGACCCCGGGAGAGTATGATGGGACGATGTGGAGGGAAAGTCTCTCTGTGTCTGACCCCCGGGAGTGTTTGATGGGACCGTGTAGAGAAATAATCACACTGTGTCTGACCCCCGAGAGATTTGATGTGACCGTGCAGAGGAATAATCACTCTGTGTCTGACCACGGGAGTGTGTGATGGGACGGTCTGGAGGGAGATTCACTCTGTGTCTGACCCCGGGAGTGTTTGATGGGACCGTGTAGAGGAATAATCACTCTGTGTCTGACCACGGGATTGTGTGATGGGATCGTGTAGAGGAATAATCTCTCTGTGTCTGACCCCGGGAGAGTGTGATGGGACGGTGTGGAGGGAGATTCACTCTGTGTCTGACCCCGGGAGTGTGTAATGGGCTTTGTAGAGTGAGATTCACTCTGTGTCTGACCCCGGGAGGGTATGATGGGACGGTGTGGATGGAAAGTCACTCTGTGTCTGATCCCCGGGAGTGTTTGATGGGACCGTGTAGAGAAATAATCACACTGTGTCTGACCACGGGAGTGTGTGATGGGACGGTCTGGAGGGAGATTCACTCTGTGTCTGAACTCGGGAATGTGTGACGGGTTCGTGTAGAGGAATAATCACTCTGTGTGTGACCCCGGGAGAGTGTGATGGGACTGTGTGGAGGGAGATTCACTCTGTGTCTGACCCCGGGATTGTGTGATGGGATTGTGTAGAAGAATAATCACACTGTGTCTGACCACGGGAGTGTGTGATGGGACGGTCTGGAGGGAGATTCACTCTGGGTCTGACCCCGGTAGTGTGTAATGGGCGGTGTAGAGTGAGATTCACTCTGTGTCTGACCCCGGGAGTGTATGATGGGACGGTGTGGAGGGAAAGTCACTCGGTGTCTGACCCCCGGGAGTGTTTGATGGGACCGTGTAGAGAAATAATCACACTGTGTCTGACCCCCGGGAGAGTTGATGGGACCGTGTAGAGGAATAATCACTCAGTGTCTGACCCTCGGGAGTGTTTGATGGGACCGTGCAGAGGAATAATCATTCTGTGTCTGACCACGGGAGTGTGTGATGGGACGGTCTGGAGGGAGATTCACTCTGTGTCTGACCCCGGGAGTGTTTGATGGGACCGTGTAGAGGAATAATCACTCTGTGTCTGACCAAGGGAGTGTGTGATGGGGCGGTGTGGAGGGAGATTTACTCTGTGTCTGACCCCAGGAGTGCTTGATGGGACCGTGTAGAGGAACAATCACTCTGTGTCTGACCCCGGGAGTGTAAGATGGGACGGTGTGGAGGGAGATTCACTCTTTGTCTGACCTCGGGAGTGTGTGATGCGACCGTGTAGAGTAATAGTCACTCTGTGTCTGACCACGGGAGTGTGTGATGGGACGGTGTGGAGGGAGATTCACTCTGTGTCTGAAACCGAGAGTGCTTGATGGGACCGTGTAGAGGAATAATCAATCTTTGTCTGACCCCGGGGGCGTTTGATGGGACCGTGTAGAGGAATAATCACTCTGTGTCTGACCACGGGAGTGTGTGATGGGACGGTGTGGAGGGAGTTTCACTCTGTGTCTGAAACCGAGAGTGTTTGATGGGACCGTGTAGAGGAATAATCAATCTGAGTCTGACCCCGGGGGTGTTTGATGGGACCGTGCAGAGGAATAATCACTCTGTGTCTGACCCCGGGAGTGCTTGATGGGACCGTGTAGAGGCATAATCACTCTGTGTCTGACCCCGGGAGTGTGTGATGGGACGGTGTGGAGGGAGATTCTGTCTGTGTCTGAACTCGGGGAGTGTGATGGGACGGGTAGCAGGGAGATTCACTCTGCGTCTGCCACCGGATGTGTGTGATGGGACGGTGTGGAGGGAGATTCACTCTTTGTCTAACCCCGGGATTGTGTGATGGGTTCGTGTAGAGGAATAATCACTCTGTGTGTGACCCGGGGAGAGTGTGATGGGACGGTGTGGAGGGAGATT
Organism: Hypanus sabinus; assembly: GCF_030144855.1. Lineage (NCBI taxonomy): Eukaryota > Metazoa > Chordata > Chondrichthyes > Myliobatiformes > Dasyatidae > Hypanus > Hypanus sabinus. Next base: position 440,866 of record NW_026781239.1, on the reverse strand, counting down.
CACTCTGTGTCTGACCCCGGGAGTGTGTAATCGGCGGTGAAGAGTGAGATTCACTCTGTGTCTGAGACCGGGAGAGTGTGATGGGACGGTGTGGAGGGAGATACACTCTGTGTCTGACCCCCGGTAGTGTTTGATGGGACCGTGTAGAGGAATAATCACTCTGTGTCTGACCCCCGGGAGTGTTGATGGGACCGTGTAGAGGAATAATCACTCTGTCTCTGACCCCCGGGAGTGTTTGATGGGACCGTGTAGAGCAATAATCACTCTGTGTCTGACCCCCGGGTGTGTTTGATGGGACGATGTGGAGGGAGATTCACTCTGTGTCTGACCCCGGGAGTATGTGATTGGACGGTCTGGAGGGAGATTCACTCTGTGTCTGACCCTAGTATTGTGTAATGGGACGGTGTGGAAGGAGATTCACGCTGTGTCTGACGCCGGGGGTGTGTGATTGGACGATGTGGAGGGAGATTCACTCTGTGTCTGACCCCCGGGAGTGTTTGATGGGACGATGTGGAGGGTGATTCACTCTGTGTCTGAACCCGGGAGTATGTGATGGGACGGTGTAGAGGAATAATTATTCGGTGTCTGACTCCGGGAGTGTTGATTGGACCGTGTAGAGGAATAATCACTCTGTGTCTGACCCAGGGACTGTATGATGGGACCGTGTAGAGGAATAATCACTCTGTGTCTGACCCCCGGGAGTGTTTGATGGGACGGTCTGGAGGGAGATTCACTCTGTGTCTGACCCTAGTAGTGTGTGATGGGACGGTGTGTAGGGAGATACACTCTGTGTCTGACCCCCGGTAGTGTTTGATGGGACCGTGTAGAGGAATAATCACTCTGTGTCTGACCCCCTGGAGTGTTGATGGGACCGTGTAGAGGAATAATCACTCTGTGTCTGACCCCCGGGAGTGTTTGAATGGACCGTGTAGAGGAATAATCACTCTGTGTCTGACCCCCGGGAGTGTTTGATGGGACGATGTGGAGGGAGATTCACTCTGTGTCTGACCCCGGGGGTGTTTGATGGGACTTTGTAGTGGAATAATCACTCCGTGTCTGACCCCGGGAGTGTTGATGGGACCGTGTAGAGGAATAATCACTCTGTGTCTGACCCCCGGGACTGTATGATGGGACCGTGTAGAGGAATAATCACTCTGTGTCTGACCCCCGGGAGTGTTTGATGGGACGATGTGGAGGGTGATTCACTCTGTGTCTGAACCCGGGAGTATGTGATGGGACGGTGTAGAGGAATAATTATTCGGTGTCTGACTCCGGGAGTGTTGATTGGACCGTGTAGAGGAATAATCACTCTGTGTCTGACCCAGGGACTGTATGATGGGACCGTGTAGAGGAATAATCACTCTGTGTCTGACCCCCGGGAGTGTTTGATGGGACGATGTGGAGGGAGATTCACTCTGTGTCTGACCCCGGGAGTATGTGATTGGACGGTCTGGAGGGAGATTCACTCTGTGTCTGACCCTAGTAGTGTGTGATGGGACGGTGTGGAAGGAGATTCACTCTGTGTCTGACGAAGGGAGTGTGTGATGGGACGATGTGGAGGGAGATTCACTCTATGTCTGACCCCGTGAGTGTACGATGGGACGGTGTGGAGGGAGATTCACTCTGTGTTTGACCCCGGGGGTGTTTGATGGGACTTTGTAGAGGAATAATCACTCCGTGTCTGACCCAGGGAGTTTTTGATGGGACCGTGTAGAGGAACAATCACTCTGTGTCTGACCCCGGGAGTGTTTGAATGGACCGTGTAGAGGAATAATCACTCTATGTCTGACCCCGGGTGTGTGTGATGGGACGGTGTGGAGGGAGATTCAGTCTGTGTCTGAAATCGGGAGAGTGTGATGGGACGGGTAGGAGGGAGATTCACTCTGTGTCTGACACCGGATGTGTGTGATGGGACTGTGTGGAGGGAGATTCACTCTGTGTCTGACCCCGGGATTGTGTGATGGGATCGTGTAGAAGAATAATCACTCTGTGTCTGACCCCGGGAGAGTGTGATGGGACGGTGTGGAGGGAGATTCACTCTGTGTCTGACCCCGGTAGTGTGTAATGGGCGGTGCAGAGTGAGATTCACTCTGTGTCTGACCCCGGGAGAGTATGATGGGACGGTGTGGAGGGAAAGCCTCTCTGTGTCTGACCCCCGGGAGTGTTTGATGGGACCGTGTAGAGAAATCATAACACTGTGTCTGACCCCCGGGAGAGTTGATGGGACCGTGTAGAGGAATAATCACTCAGTGTCTGACCCCAGGAGTGCTTGATGGGACCGTGTAGAGGAACAATCACTCTGTGTCTGACCCCGGGAGTGTACGATGGGACGGTGTGGAGGGAGATTCACTCTTTGTCTGACCTCGGGAGTGTGTGATGCGACCGTGTAGAGTAATAGTCACTCTGTGTCTGACCACGGGAGTGTGTGATGGGACGGTGTGGAGGGAGATTCACTCTGTGTCTGACCCCCGGGAGTGTTTGATGGGACGATGTGGAGGGTGATTCACTCTGTGTCCGAACCCGGGAGTATGTGATGGGACGGTGTAGAGGAATAATTATTCGGTGTCTGACCCCGGGAGTGTTGATTGGACCGTGTTGAGGAATAATCACTCTGTGTCTGACCCAGGGACTGTATGATGGGACCGTTTAGAGGAATAATCACTCTGTGTCTGACCCCCGGGAGTGTTTGATGGGACGGTCTGGAGGGAGATTCACTCTGTGTCTGACCCTAGTAGTGTGTGATGGGACGGTGTGTAGGGAGATACACTCTGTGTCTGACCCCCGGTAGTGTTTGATGGGACCGTGTAGAGGAATAATCACTCTGTGTCTGACCCCCGGGAGTGTTTGAATGGACCGTGTAGAGGAATAATCACTCTGTGTCTGACCCCCGGGAGTGTTTGATGGGACGATGTGGAGGGAGATTCACTCTGTGTCTGACCCCGGGAGTATGTGATTGGACGGTCTGGAGGGAGATTCACTCTGTGTCTGACCCTAGTAGTGTGTGATGGGACGGTGTGGAAGGAGATTCACTCTGTGTCTGACGCCGGGAGTGTGTGATGGGACGATGTGGAGGGAGATTCACTCTATGTCTGACCCCGTGAGTGTACGATGGGACGGTGTGGAGGGAGATTCACTCTGTGTTTGACCCCGGGGGTGTTTGATGGGACTTTGTAGAGGAATAATCACTCCGTGTCTGACCCAGGGAGTTTTTGATGGGACCGTGTAGAGGAACAATCACTCTGTGTCTGCCCGGGGTGTGTTTGATGGGACCGTGTAGTGGAAAAATCACTCTGTGTCTGACCCCGGGAGTGTTTGAATGGACCGTGTAGAGGAATAATCACTCTATGTCTGACCCCGGGTGTGTGTGATGGGACGGTGTGGAGGGAGATTCAGTCTGTGTCTGAAATCGGGAGAGTGTGATGGGACGGGTAGGAGGGAGATTCACTCTGTGTCTGACACCGGATGTGTGTGATGGGACTGTGTGGAGGGAGATTCACTCTGTGTCTGACCCCGGGATTGTGTGATGGGATCGTGTAGAAGAATAATCACTCTGTGTCTGACCCCGGGAGAGTGTGATGGGACGGTGTGGAGGGAGATTCACTCTGTGTCTGACCCCGGTAGTGTGTAATGGGCGGTGTAGAGTGAGATTCACTCTGTGTCTGACCCCGGGAGAGTATGATGGGACGGTGTGGAGGGAAAGTCACTCTGTGTCTGACCCCCGGGAGTGTTTGATGGGACCGTGTAGAGAAATAATCACACTGTGTCTGACACACGGGAGAGTTGATGGGACCGTGTAGAGGAATAATCACTCAGTGTCTGACCCCCGGGAGTGTTTGATGGGACCGTGCAGAGGAATAATCACTCTGTGTCTGACCACGGGAGTGTGTGATGGGACGGTCTGGAGGGAGATTCACTCTGTGTCTGACCCCGGGAGTGATTGATGGGACCGTGTTGAGGAATAATCACTCTGTGTCTGACCAAGGGAGTGTGTGATGGAGCGGTGTGGAGGGAGATTCACTCTGTGTCTGACCCCAGGAGTGCTTGATGGGACCGTGTAGAGGAACAATCGCACTGTGTCTGACCCCGGGAGTGTACGATGGGACGGTGTGGAGGGAGATTCACTCTTTGTCTGACCTCGGGAGTGTGTGATGCGACCGTGTAGAGTAATAGTCACTCTGTGACTGACCACGGGAGTGTGTGATGGGACGGTGTGGAGGGAGATTCACTCTGTGTCTGAAACCGAGAGTGTTTGATGGGACCGTGTAGAGGAATAATCAATCTGAGTCTGACCCCGGGGGTGTTTGATTTGACCGTGCAGAGGAATAATCACTCTGTGTCTGACCCCGGGAGTGCTTGATGGGACCGTGTAGAGGAATAATCACTGTGTCTGACCACCGGGAGTGTTTGATGGGACCGTGTAGAGGCATAACCACTCTGTGTCTGACCCCGGGAGTGTGTGATGGGACGGTGTGGAGGGAGATTCTGTCTGTGTCTGAACTCGGGGAGTGTGATGGGACGGGTAGCAGGGAGATTCACTCTGCGTCTGCCACCGGATGTGTGTGATGGGACGGTGTGGAGGGAGATTCACTCTTTGTCTAACCCCGGGATTGTGTGATGGGTTCGTGTAGAGGAATAATCACTCTGTGTGTGACCCCGGGAGAGTGTGATGGGACGGTGTGGAGGGAGATTCACTCTGTGTCTGACCCCGGGAGTGTGTAATCGGCGGTGAAGAGTGAGATTCACTCTGTGTCTGAGCCCGGGAGAGTGTGATGGGACGGTGTGGAGGGAGATACACTCTGTGTCTGACCCCCGGGAGTGTTTGATGGGACCGTGTAGAGGAATAATCACTCTGTGTCTGACCCCCGGGTGTGTTTGATGGGACGATGTGGAGGGAGATTCACTCTGTGTCTGACCCCGGGAGTATGTGATTGGACGGTCTGGAGGGAGATTCACTCTGTGTCTGACCCTAGTAGTGTGTGATGGGACGGTGTGGAAGGAGATTCACTCTGTGTCTGAAACCGAGAGTGTTTGATGGGACCGTGTAGAGGAATAATCAATCTGAGTCTGACCCCGGGGGTGTTTGATGGGACCGTGCAGAGGAATAATCACTCTGTGTCTGAACCCGGGAGTGCTTGATGGGACCGTGTCGAGGAATAGTCTCTCTGTATCTGGCCCAGGGAGTGCTTGATGGGACCGTGTAGAGGCATAATCACTCTTTGTCTGACCCCGGGAGTGTTTGATGGGACCGTGTAGAGGAATAATCACTGTGTGTCTGACCCCCGGGAGTGTTAGATGGGACGGTCTGGAGGGAGATTCACTCTGTGTCTGACGCCGGGAGGGTGTGATGGGACGATGTGGAGGGAGATTCACTCTATGTCTGACCCATTGAGTGTACGATGGGACTGTGTGGAGGGAGATTCACTCTGTGTTTGACCCCGGGGGTGTTTGATGGGACTTTGTAGAGGAATAATCACTCCGTGTCTGACCCAGGGAGTTTTTGATGGGACCGTGTAGAGGAATAATCACTCAGTGTCTGACCCCCGGGAGTGTTTGATGGGACCGTGCAGAGGAATAATCACTCTGTGTCTGACCACGGGAGTGTTTGATGGGACCGTGCAGAGGAATAATCACTGTGTCTGACCACCGGGAGTGTTTGATGGGACCGTGTAGAGGCATAATCACTCTGTGTCTGACCCCGGGAGTGTGTGATGGGACGGTGTGGAGGGAGATTCAGTCTGTGTCTGAACTCGGGGAGTGTGATGGGACGGGTAGCAGGGAGATTCACTCTGCGTCTGCCACCGGATGTGTGTGATGGGACGGTGTGGAGGGAGATTCACTCTTTGTCTAACCCCGGGGCTTGTGTGATGGGTTCGTGTAGAGGAATAATCACTCTGTGTGTGACCCCGCGAGAGTGTGATGGGACGGTGTGGAGGGAGATTCACTCTGTGTCTGACCCCGGGAGTGTGTAATCGGCGGTGAAGAGTGAGATTCACTCTGTGTCTGAGCCCGGGAGAGTGTGATGGGACGGTGTGGAGGGAGATACACTCTGTGTCTGACCCCCGGGAGTGTTTGATGGGACCGTGTAGAGGAATAATCACTCTGTGTCTGACCCCCGGGTGTGTTTGATGGGACGATGTGGAGGGAGATTCACTCTGTGTCTGACCCCGGGAGTATGTGATTGGACGGTCTGGAGGGAGATTCACTCTGTGTCTGACCCTAGTAGTGTGTGATGGGACGGTGTTGAAGTAGATTCACTCTGTGTCTGACGCCGGGAGTGTGTGATTGGACGATGTGGAGGGAGATTCACTCTATGTCTGACCCCGTGAGTGTACGATGGGACGGTGTGGAGGGAGATTCACTCTGTGTTTGACCCCGGCGGTGTTTGATGGGACTTTGTAGAGGAATAATCACTCCGTGTCCGACCCCGGGAGTGTTGATGGGACCGTGTAGAGGAATAATCACTCTGTGTCTGACCCGCGGGACTGTATGATGGGACCGTGTAGAGGAATAATCACTCTGTGTCTGACCCCCGGGAGTGTTGATGGGACCATGTGCAGGGTGATTCACTCTGTGTCTGAACCCGGGAGTATGTGTTGGGACTGTGTAGAGGAATAACCATTCGGTGTCTGACCCCGGGAGTGTTGATTGGACCGTGTAGAGGAATAATCACTCTGTGTCTGACCCCCGGGACTGTATGAGGGGACCGTGTAGAGGAATAATCACTCTGTGTCTGACCCCCGGGAGTGTTAGATGGGACGGTCTGGAGGGAGATTCACTCTGTGTCTGACGCCGGGAGGGTGTGATGGGACGATGTGGAGGGAGATTCACTCTATGTCTGACCCATTGAGTGTACGATGGGACTGTGTGGAGTGAGATTCACTCTGTGTTTGACCCCGGGGGTGTTTGATGGGACTTTGTAGAGGAATAATCACTCCGTGTCTGACCCAGGGAGTTTTTGATGGGACCGTGTAGAGGAATAATCACTCAGTGTCTGACCCCCGGGAGTGTTTGATGGGACCTTGCAGAGGAATAATCACTCTGTGTCTGACCACGGGAGTGTTTGATGGGACCGTGCAGAGGAATAATCACTGTGTCTGACCACCGGGAGTGTTTGATGGGACCGTGTAGAGGCATAATCACTCTGTGTCTGACCCCGGGAGTGTGTGATGGGACGGTGTGGAGGGAGATTCAGTCTGTGTCTGAACTCGGGGAGTGTGATGGGACGGGTAGCAGGGAGATTCACTCTGCGTCTGCCACCGGATGTGTGTGATGGGACGGTGTGGAGGGAGATTCACTCTTTGTCTAACCCCGGGATTGTGTGATGGGTTCGTGTAGAGGAATAATCACTCTGTGTGTGACCCCGGGAGAGTGTGATGGGACGGTGTGGAGGGAGATTCACTCTGTGTCTGACCCCGGGAGTGTGTAATCGGCGGTGAAGAGTGAGATTCACTCTGTGTCTGAGCCCGGGAGAGTGTGATGGGACGGTGTGGAGGGAGATACACTCTGTGTCTGACCCCCGGGAGTGTTTGATGGGACCGTGTAGAGGAATAATCACTCTGTGTCTGACCCCCGGGTGTGTTTGATGGGACGATGTGGAGGGAGATTCACTCTGTGTCTGACCCCGGGAGTATGTGATTGGACGGTCTGGAGGGAGATTCACTCTGTGTCTGACCCTAGTAGTGTGTGATGGGACGGTGTTGAAGTAGATTCACTCTGTGTCTGACGCCGGGAGTGTGTGATTGGACGATGTGGAGGGAGATTCACTCTATGTCTGACCCCGTGAGTGTACGATGGGACGGTGTGGAGGGAGATTCACTCTGTGTTTGACCCCGGCGGTGTTTGATGGGACTTTGTAGAGGAATAATCACTCCGTGTCCGACCCCGGGAGTGTTGATGGGACCGTGTAGAGGAATAATCACTCTGTGTCTGACCCCCGGGACTGTATGATGGGACCGTGTAGAGGAATAATCACTCTGTGTCTGACCCCCGGGAGTGTTTGATGGGACGATGTGGAGGGTGATTCACTCTGTGTCTGAACCCGGGAGTATGTGATGGGACGGTGTAGAGGAATAACTATTCGGTGTCTGACCCCGGGAGTGTTGATTGGACCGTGTAGAGGAATAATCACTCTGTGTCTGACCCCGGGACTGTATGATGGGACGTTGTAGAGGAATAATCACTCTGTGTCTGACCCCCGGGAGTGTTAGATGGGACGGTCTGGAGGGAGATTCACTCTGTGTCTGACGCCGGGAGTGTGTGATGGGACGATGTGGAGGGAGATTCACTCTATGTCTGACCCCGTGAGTGTACGATGGGACGGTGTGGAGGGAGATTCACTCTGTGTTTGACCCCGGGGGTGTTTGATGGGACTTTGTAGAGGAATAATCACTCCGTGTCTGACCCAGGGAGTTTTTGATGGGACCGTGTAGAGGAACAATCACTCTGTGTCTGCCCCGGGTGTGTTTGATGGGACCGTGTAGTGGAAAAATCACTCTGTGTCTGACCCCGGGAGTGTTTGAATGGACCGTGTAGAGGAATAATCACTCTATGTCTGACCCCGGGTGTGTGTGATGGGACAGTGTGGAGGGAGATTCAGTCTGTGTCTGAAATCGGGAGAGTGTGATGGGACGGGTAGGAGGGAGATTCACTCTGTGTCTGACACCGGATGTGTGTGATGGGACTGTGTGGAGGGAGATTCACTCTGTGTCTGACCCCGGGATTGTGTGATGGGATCGTGTAGAAGAATAATCACTCTGTGTCTGACCCCGGGAGACTGTGATGGGACGGTGTGGAGGGAGATTCACTCTGTGTCTGACCCCGGTAGTGTGTAATGGGCGGTGTAGAGTGAGATTCACTCTGTGTCTGACCCCGGGAGAGTATGATGGGACGGTGTGGAGGGAAAGTCACTCTGTGTCTGACCCCCTGGAGTGTTTGATGGGACCGTGTAGAGAAATAATCACACTGTGTCTGACACCCGGGAGAGTTGATGGGACCGTGTAGAGGAATAATCACTCAGTGTCTGACCCCCGGGAGTGTTTGATGGGACCGTGCAGAGGAATAATCACTCTGTGTCTGAGCACGGGAGTGTGTGATGGGACGGTCTGGAGGGAGATTCACTCTGTGTCTGACCCCGGGAGTGTTTGATGGGACCGTGTAGAGCAATAATCACTCTGTGTCTGACCCCCGGGACTGTATGATGGGACCGTGTAGAGGAATAATCACTCTGTGTCTGACCCCCGGGAGTGTTTGATGGGACCATGTGCAGGGTGATTCACTCTGTGTCTGAACCCGGGAGTATGTGTTGGGACTGTGTAGAGGAATAACCATTCGGTGTCTGACCCCGGGAGTGTTGATTGGACCGTGTAGAGGAATAATCACTCTGTGTCTGACCCCCGGGACTGTATGAGGGGACCGTGTAGAGGAATAATCACTCTGTGTCTGACCCCCGGGAGTGTTAGATGGGACGGTCTGGAGGGAGATTCACTCTGTGTCTGACGCCGGGAGGGTGTGATGGGACGATGTGGAGGGAGATTCACTCTATGTCTGACCCATTGAGTGTACGATGGGACTGTGTGGAGGGAGATTCACTCTGTGTTTGACCCCGGGGGTGTTTGTTGGGACTTTGTAGAGGAATAATCACTCCGTGTCTGACCCAGGGAGTTTTTGATGGGACCGTGTAGAGGAATAATCACTCAGTGTCTGACCCCCGGGAGTGTTTGATGGGACCGTGCAGAGGAATAATCACTCTGTGTCTGACCACGGGAGTGTTTGATGGGACCGTGCAGAGGAATAATCACTGTGTCTGACCACGGGAGTGTGTGATGGGACGGTCTGGAGGGAGATTCACTCTGTGTCTGACCGCGGGAATGTTTGATGGGACCGTGTAGAGGAATAATCAATCTGAGTCTGACCCCGGGGGTGTTTGATGGGACCGTGCAGAGGAATAATCACTCTGTGTCTGACCCCGGGAGTGCTTGATGGGACCGTGTCGAGGAATAGTCTCTCTGTATCTGGCCCAGGGAGTGCTTGATGGGACCGTGTAGAGGCATAATCACTCTTTGTCTGACCCCGGGAGTGTTTGATGGGACCGTGTAGAGGAATAATCACTGTGTCTGACCACCGGGAGTGTTTGATGGGACGATGTGGAGGGAGATTCACTCTGTGTCTGACCCTAGTAGTGTGTGATGGGACGGTGTGGAAGGAGATTCACTCTGTGTCTGAAACCGAGAGTGTTTGATGGGACCGTGTAGAGGAATAATCAATCTGAGTCTGACCCCGGGGGTGTTTGATGGGACCGTGCAGAGGAATAATAACTCTGTGTCTGACCCCGGGAGTGCTTGATGGGACCGTGTCGAGGAATAGTCTCTCTGTATCTGGCCCAGGGAGTGCTTGATGGGACCGTGTAGAGGCATAATCACTCTTTGTCTGACCCCGGGAGTGTTTGATGGGACCGTGTAGAGGAATAATCACTGTGTCTGACCACCGGGAGTGTTTGATGGGACCGTGTAGAGGCATAATCACTCTGTGTCTGACCCCGGGAGTGTGTGATGGGACGGTGTGGAGGGAGATTCAGTCTGTGTCTGAACTCGGGGAGTGTGATGGGACGGGTAGCAGGGAGATTCACTCTGCGTCTGCCACCGGATGTGTGTGATGGGACGGTGTGGAGGGAGATTCACTCTTTGTCTAACCCCGGGATTGTGTGATGGGTTCGTGTAGAGGAATAATCACTCTGTGTGTGACCCCGGGAGAGTGTGATGGGACGGTGTGGAGGGAGATTCACTCTGTGTCTGACCCCGGGAGTGTGTAATCGGCGGTGAAGAGTGAGATTCACTCTGTGTCTGAGCCCGGGAGAGTGTGATGGGACGGTGTGGAGGGAGATACACTCTGTGTCTGACCCCCGGGAGTGTTTGATGGGACCGTGTAGAGGAATAATCACTCTGTGTCTGACCCCCGGGTGTGTTTGATGGGACGATGTGGAGGGAGATTCACTCTGTGTCTGACCCCGGGAGTATGTGATTGGACGGTCTGGAGGGAGATTCACTCTGTGTCTGACCCTAGTAGTGTGTGATCGGACGGTGTGGAAGGAGATTCACTCTGTGTCTGACGCCGGGAGTGTGTGATTGGACGATGTGGAGGGAGATTCACTCTATGTCTGACCCCGTGAGTGTACGATGGGACGGTGTGGAGGGAGATTCACTCTGTGTTTGACCCCGGGGGTGTTTGATGGGACTTTGTAGAGGAATAATCACTCCGTGTCCGACCCCGGGAGTGTTGATGGGACCGTGTAGAGGAATAATCACTCTGTGTCTGACCCCCGGGACTGTATGATGGGACCGTGTAGAGGAATAATCACTCTGTGTCTGACCCCCGGGAGTGTTTGATGGGACGATGTGGAGGGTGATTCACTCTGTGTCTGAACCCGGGAGTATGTGATGGGACGGTGTAGAGGAATAACTATTCGGTGTCTGACCCCGGGAGTGTTGATTGGACCGTGTAGAGGAATAATCACTCTGTGTCTGACCCCGGGACTGTATGATGGGACGGTGTAGAGGAATAATCACTCTGTGTCTGACCCCCGGGAGTGTTTGATGGGACGGTCTGGAGGGAGATTCACTCTGTGTCTGACCCTAGTAGTGTGTGATGGGACGGTGTGTAGGGAGATACACTCTGTGTCTGACCCCCGGTAGTGTTTGATGGGACCGTGTAGAGGAATAATCACTCTGTGTCTGACCCCCGGGAGTGTTTGAATGGACCGTGTAGAGGAATAATCACTCTGTGTCTGACCCCCGGGAGTGTTTGATGGGACGATGTGGAGGGAGATTCACTCTGTGTCTGACCCCGGGAGTATGTGATTGGACGGTCTGGAGGGAGATTCACTCTGTGTCTGACCCTAGTAGTGTGTGATGGGACGGTGTTGAAGTAGATTCACTCTGTGTCTGACGCCGGGAGTGTGTGATTGGACGATGTGGAGGGAGATTCACTCTATGTCTGACCCCGTGAGTGTACGATGGGACGGTGTGGAGGGAGATTCACTCCGTGTTTGACCCCGGCGGTGTTTGATGGGACTTTGTAGAGGTATAATCACTCCGTGTCTGACCCAGGGAGTTTTTGATGGGAACGTGTAGAGGAACAATCACTCTGTGTCTGCCCGGGGTGTGTTTGATGGGACCGTGTAGTGGAAAAATCACTCTGTGTCTGACCCCGGGAGTGTTTGAATGGACCGTGTAGAGGAAAAATCACTCTATGTCTGACCCCGGGTGTGTTTGATGGGACCGTGCAGAGGAATAATCACTCTGTGTCTGAACCCGGGAGTGCTTGATGGGACCGTGTCGAGGAATAGTCTCTCTGTATCTGGCCCAGGGAGTGCTTGATGGGACCGTGTAGAGGCATAATCACTCTTTGTCTGACCCCGTGAGTGTTTGATGGGACCGTGTAGAGGAATAATCACTGTGTCTGACCACCGGGAGTGTTTGATGGGACCGTGTAGAGGCATAATCACTCTGTGTCTGACCCCGGGAGTGTGTGATGGGACGGTGTGGAGGGAGATTCAGTCTGTGTCTGAACTCGGGGAGTGTGATGGGACGGGTAGCAGGGAGATTCACTCTGCGTCTGCCACCGGATGTGTGTGATGGGACGGTGTGGAGGGAGATTCACTCTTTGTCTAATCCCGGGATTGTGTGATGGGTTCGTGTAGAGGAATAATCACTCTGTGTGTGACCCCGGGAGAGTGTGATGGGACGGTGTGGAGGGAGATTCACTCTGTGTCTGACCCCGGGAGTGTGTAATCGGCGGTGAAGAGTGAGATTCACTCTGTGTCTGAGCCCGGGAGAGTGTGATGGGACGGTGTGGAGGGAGATACACTCTGTGTCTGACCCCCGGGAGTGTTTGATGGGACCGTGTAGAGGAATAATCACTCTGTGTCTGACCCCCGGGTGTGTTTGATGGGACGATGTGGAGGGAGATTCACTCTGTGTCTGACCCCGGGAGTATGTGATTGGACGGTCTGGAGGGAGATTCACTCTGTGTCTGACCCTAGTAGTGTGTGATGGGACGGTGTTGAAGTAGATTCACTCTGTGTCTGACGCCGGGAGTGTGTGATTGGACGATGTGGAGGGAGATTCACTCTATGTCTGACCCCGTGAGTGTACGATGGGACGGTGTGGAGGGAGATTCACTCTGTGTTTGACCCCGGCGGTGTTTGATGGGACTTTGTAGAGGAATAATCACTCCGTGTCCGACCCCGGGAGTGTTGATGGGACCGTGTAGAGGAATAATCACTCTGTGTCTGACCCCCGGGACTGTATGATGGGACCGTGTAGAGGAATAATCACTCTGTGTCTGACCCCCGGGAGTGTTTGATGGGACGATGTGGAGGGTGATTCACTCTGTGTCTGAACCCGGGAGTATGTGATGGGACGGTGTAGAGGAATAACTATTCGGTGTCTGACCCCGGGAGTGTTGATTGGACCGTGTAGAGGAATAATCACTCTGTGTCTGACCCCGGGACTGTATGATGGGACGGTGTAGAGGAATAATCACTCTGTGTCTGACCCCCGGGAGTGTTAGATGGGACGGTCTGGAGGGAGATTCACTCTGTGTCTGACGCCGGGAGTGTGTGATGGGACGATGTGGAGGGAGATTCACTCTATGTCTGACCCCGTGAGTGTACGATGGGACGGTGTGGAGGGAGATTCACTCTGTGTTTGACACCGGGGGTGTTTGATGGGACTTTGTAGAGGAATAATCACTCCGTGTCTGACCCAGGGAGTTTTTGATGGGACCGTGTAGAGGAACAATCACTCTGTGTCTGCCCCGGGTGTGTTTGATGGGACCGTGTAGTGGAAAAATCACTCTCTGTCTGACCCCGGGAGTGTTTGAATGGACCGTGTAGAGGAATAATCACTCTATGTCTGACCCCGGGTGTGTGTGATGGGACGGTGTGGAGGGAGATTCAGTCTGTGTCTGAAATCGGGAGAGTGTGATGGGACGGGTAGGAGGGAGATTCACTCTGTGTCTGACACCGGATGTGTGTGATGGGACTGTGTGGAGGGAGATTCACTCTGTGTCTGACCCCGGGATTGTGTGATGGGATCGTGTAGAAGAATAATCACTCTGTGTCTGACCCCGGGAGAGTGTGATGGGACGGTGTGGAGGGAGATTCACTCTGTGTCTGACCCCGGTAGTGTGTAATGGGCGGTGTAGAGTGAGATTCACTCTGTGTCTGACCCCGGGAGAGTATGATGGGACGGTGTGGAGGGAAAGTCACTCTGTGTCTGACACCCTGGAGTGTTTGATGGGACCGTGTAGAGAAATAATCACACTGTGTCTGACACCCCGGAGAGTTGATGGGAACGTGTAGAGGAATAATCACTCAGTGTCTGACCCCCGGGAGTGTTTGATGGGACCGTGCAGAGGAATAATCACTCTGTGTCTGACCACGGGAGTGTGTGATGGGACGGTCTGGAGGGAGATTCACTCTGTGTCTGACCCCGGGAGTGTTTGATGGGACCGTGTAGAGCAATAATCACTCTGTGTCTGACCCCCGGGACTGTATGATGGGACCGTGTAGAGGAATAATCACTCTGTGTCTGACCCCCGGGAGTGTTTGATGGGACCATGTGGAGGGTGATTCACTCTGTGTCTGAACCCGGGAGTATGTGTTGGGACTGTGTAGAGGAATAACCATTCGGTGTCTGACCCCGGGAGTGTTGATTGGACCGTGTAGAGGAATAATCACTCTGTGTCTGACCCCCGGGACTGTATGAGGGGACCGTGTAGAGGAATAATCACTCTGTGTCTGACCCCCGGGAGTGTTAGATGGGACGGTCTGGAGGGAGATTCACTCTGTGTCTGACGCCGGGAGGGTGTGATGGGACGATGTGGAGGGAGATTCACTCTATGTCTGACCCATTGAGTGTACGATGGGACGGTGTGGAGGGAGATTCACTCTGTGTTTGACCCCGGGGGTGTTTGATGGGACTTTGTAGAGGAATAATCACTCCGTGTCTGACCCAGGGAGTTTTTGATGGGACCGTGTAGAGGAATAATCACTCAGTGTCTGACCCCCGGGAGTGTTTGATGGGACCGTGCAGAGGAATAATCACTCTGTGTCTGACCACGGGAGTGTTTGATGGGACCGTGCAGAGGAATAATCACTGTGTCTGACCACGGGAGTGTGTGATGGGACGGTCTGGAGGGAGATTCACTCTGTGTCTGACCGCGGGAATGTTTGATGGGACCGTGTAGAGGAATAATCAATCTGAGTCTGACCCCGGGGGTGTTTGATGGGACCGTGCAGAGGAATAATCACTCTGTGTCTGACCCCGGGAGTGCTTGATGGGACCGTGTCGAGGAATAGTCTCTCTGTATCTGGCCCAGGGAGTGCTTGATGGGACCGTGTAGAGGCATAATCACTCTTTGTCTGACCCCGGGAGTGTTTGATGGGACCGTGTAGAGGAATAATCACTGTGTCTGACCACCGGGAGGGTTTGATGGGACCGTGTAGAGGCATAATCACTCTGTGTCTGACCCCGGGAGTGTGTGATGGGACGGTGTGGAGGGAGATTCAGTCTGTGTCTGAACGCGCGGAGTGTGTGATGGGTTCGTGTAGAGGAATAATCACTCTGTGTGTGACCCCGGGAGAGTGTGATGGGACGGTGTGGAGGGAGATTCACTCTGTGTCTGACCCCGGGAGTGTGTAATCGGCGGTGAAGAGTGAGATTCACTCTGTGTCTGAGCCCGGGAGAGTGTGATGGGACGGTGTGGAGGGAGATACACTCTGTGTCTGACCCCCGGGAGTGTTTGATGGGACGATGTGGAGGGAGATTCACTCTGTGTCTGACCCCCGGGAGTGTTTGATGGGACGATGTGGAGGGTGATTCACTCTGTGTCTGAACCCGGGAGTATGTGATGGGACGGTGTAGAGGAATAACCATTCGGTGTCTGACCCCGGGAGTGTTGATTGGACCGTGTAGAGGAATAATCACTCTGTGTCTGACCCCCGGGACTGTATGATGGGACCGTGTAGAGGAATAATCACTCTGTGTCTGACCCCCGGGAGCGTTAGATGGGACGGTCTGGAGGGAGATTCACTCTGCGTCTGACCCTAGTAGTGTGTGATGGGACGGTGTGTAGGGAGATTCACTTTGTGTCTGACGCCGGGAGTGTGTGATGGGACGATGTGGAGAGAGATTCACTCTCTGTCTGCTCCGGGAGTGAGTGATGGGACGGTGTGGAGGGAGATTCACTCTGTGTCTGATCCCGGGAGTGTGTGATGGGACGGTGTGGATGGAGATTCACTCTGTGTCTGACCCCGGGAGTGTTTGATGGGACCGTGTAGAGGAATAATCACTCTGTGTCTGACCAAGGGAGTGTGTGATGGGACGGTGTGGAGGGAGATTCACCTTGTGTCTGAAACCGAGAGTGTTTGATGGGACCGGGTAGAGGAATAATCAATCTGTGTCTGACCCCGGGTTGCTTGATGGGACCGTGTAGAGGAATAATCACTCTGTTTCTGCCCCGGGAGTGTACGATGGGACGGTGTGGAGTTAGATTCACTATCTGTCTGACCCCGAGGGTGCTTGATGGGACCGTGCAGAGGAATAATCACACTGTGCCTGACCCCGGGAGTGTTTGATGGGACCGTGTAGAGGAATAGTCTCTCTGTATCTGACCCCGGGAGTGCTTGATGGGACCGTGTAGAGGCAAAATCACTCTGTGTCTGACCCCGGGAGTGTTTGATGGGACAGTGTAGAGGAATAATCACTCTGTGTCTGACCCCCGGGAGTGTTTGATGGGACCGTGTAAAGGAATAATCACTCTGTGTCTGACCCCGGGAGTGTGTGATGGGACGGTGTGGAGGGAGATTCAGTCTGTGTCTGAACACGGGGGAGTGTGATGGGACGGGTAGGAGGGAGATTCACTCTGCGTCTGCCACCGGAAGTGTGTGATGGGACGGTGTGGAGGGAGATTCACTCTGTGTCTGACCCCGGGATTGTGTGATGGGTTCGTGTATAAAGAATAATCACTCTGTGTGTGAACCCGGGAGAGTGTGATGGGACGGTGTGTAGGGAGATTCACTTTGTGTCTGACGCCGGGAGTGTGTGATGGGACGATGTGGAGAGAGATTCACTCTGTGTCTGCTCCGGGAGTGAGTGATGGGACGGTGTGGAGGGAGATTCACTCTGTGTCTGACCCCGGGAGTGTGTGATGGGACGGTGTGGATGGAGATTCACTCTGTGTCTGACCCCGGGAGTGTTTGATGGGACCGTGTAGAGGAATAATCACTCTGTGTCTGACCAAGGGAGTGTGTGATGGGACGGTGTGGAGGGAGATTCACCTTGTGTCTGAAACCGAGAGTGTTTGATGGGACCGGGTAGAGGAATAATCAATCTGTGTCTGACCCCGGGTTGCTTGATGGGACCGTGTAGAGGAATAATCACTCTGTGTCTGCCCCGGGAGTGTACGATGGGACGGTGTGGAGTTAGATTCACTATCTGTCTGACCCCGGGGGTGCTTGATGGGACCGTGCAGAGGAATAATCACTCTGTGTCTGACCCCGGGAGTGTTTGATGGGACCGTGTAGAGGAATAGTCTCTCTGTATCTGACCCCGGGAGTGCTTGATGGGACCGTGTAGAGGCAAAATCACTCTGTGTCTGACCCCGGGAGTGTTTGATGGGACAGTGTAGAGGAATAATCACTCTGTGTCTGACCCCCGGGAGTGTTTGATGGGACCGTGTAAAGGAATAATCACTCTGTGTCTGACCCCGGGATTGTGTGATGGGACGGTGTGGAGGGAGATTCAGTCTGTGTCTGAACTCGGGAGTGTGTGATGGGACGGTCTGGAGGGAGATTCACTCTGTGTCTGAACGCGGGGAGTGTGATGGGACGGGTAGCAGGGAGATTCACTCTGCGTCTGCCACCGGATGTGTGTGATGGGACGGTGTGGAGGGAGATTCACTCTTTGTCTAACCCCGGGATTGTGTGATGGGTTCGTGTAGAGGAATAATCACTCTGTGTGTGACCCCGGGAGAGTGTGATGGGACGGTGTGGAGGGAGATTCACTCTGTGTCTGACCCCGGGAGTGTGTAATCGGCGGTGAAGAGTGAGATTCACTCTGTGTCTGAGCCCGGGAGAGTGTGATGGGACGGTGTGGAGGGAGATACACTCTGTCTGACCCCCGGGAGTGTTTGATGGGACGATGTGGAGGGAGATTCACTCTGTGTCTGACCCCCGGGAGTGTTTGATGGGACGATGTGGAGGGTGATTCACTCTGTGTCTGAACCAGGGAGTATGTGATGGGACGGTGTAGAGGAATAACCATTCGGTGTCTGACCCCGGGAGTGTTGATTGGACCGTGTAGAGGAATAATCACTCTGTGTCTGACCCCCGGGACTGTATGATGGGACCGTGTAGAGGAATAATCACTCTGTGTCTGACCCCCGGGAGCGTTAGATGGGACGGTCTGGAGGGAGATTCACTCTGCGTCTGACCCTAGTAGTGTGTGATGGGACGGTGTGTAGGGAGATTCACTTTGTGTCTGACGCCGGGAGTGTGTGATGGGACGATGTGGAGAGAGATTCACTCTGTGTCTGCTCCGGGAGTGAGTGATGGGACGGTGTGGAGGGAGATTCACTCTGTGTCTGACCCCGGGAGTGTGTGATGGGACGGTGTGGATGGAGATTCACTCTGTGTCTGACCCCGGGAGTGTTTGATGGGACCGTGTAGAGGAATAATCACTCTGTGTCTGACCAAGGGAGTGTGTGATGGGACGGTGTGGAGGGAGATTCACCTTGTGTCTGAAACCGAGAGTGTTTGATGGGACCGGGTAGAGGAATAATCAATCTGTGTCTGACCCCGGGTTGCTTGATGGGACCGTGTAGAGGAATAATCACTCTGTGTCTGCCCCGGGAGTGTACGATGGGACGGTGTGGAGTTAGATTCACTATCTGTCTGACCCCGGGGGTGCTTGATGGGACCGTGCAGAGGAATAATCACACTGTGCCTGACCCCGGGAGTGTTTGATGGGACCGTGTAGAGGAATAGTCTCTCTGTATCTGACCCCGGGAGTGCTTGATGGGACCGCGTAGAGGCAAAATCACTCTGTGTCTGACCCCGGGAGTGTTTGATGGGACAGTGTAGAGGAATAATCACTCTGTGTCTGACCCCCGGGAGTGTTTGATGGGACCGTGTAAAGGAATAATCACTCTGTGTCTGACCCCGGGAGTGTGTGATGGGACGGTGTGGAGGGAGATTCAGTCTGTGTCTGAACACGGGGGAGTGTGATGGGACGGGTAGGAGGGAGATTCACTCTGCGTCTGCCACCGGAAGTGTGTGATGGGACGGTGTGGAGGGAGATTCACTCTGTGTCTGACCCCGGGATTGTGTGATGGGTTCGTGTATAAAGAATAATCACTCTGTGTGTGAACCCGGGAGAGTGTGATGGGACGGTGTGTAGGGAGATTCACTTTGTGTCTGACGCCGGGAGTGTGTGATGGGACGATGTGGAGAGAGATTCACTCTGTGTCTGCTCCGGGAGTGAGTGATGGGACGGTGTGGAGGGAGATTCACTCTGTGTCTGACCCCGGGAGTGTGTGATGGGACGGTGTGGATGGAGATTCACTCTGTGTCTGACCCCGGGAGTGTTTGTTGGGACAGTGTAGAGGAATAATCACTCTGTGTCTGACCCCCGGGAGTGTTTGATGGGACCGTGTAAAGGAATAATCACTCTGTGTCTGACCCCCGGGAGTGTTTGATGGGACCGTGTAAAGGAATAATCACTCTGTGTCTGACCCCGGGATTGTGTGATGGGACGGTGTGGAGGGAGATTCAGTCTGTGTCTGAACTCGGGAGTGTGTGATGGGACGGTCTGGAGGGAGATTCACTCTGTGTCTGACCGCGGGAATGTTTGATGGGACCGTGTAGAGGAATAATCAATCTGAGTCTGACCCCGGGGGTGTTTGATGGGACCGTGCAGAGGAATAATCACTCTGTGTCTGACCCCGGGAGTGCTTGATGGGACCGTGTCGAGGAATAGTCTCTCTGTATCTGGCCCAGGGAGTGCTTGATGGGACCGTGTAGAGGCATAATCACTCTTTGTCTGACCCCGGGAGTGTTTGATGGGACCGTGTAGAGGAATAATCACTGTGTCTGACCACCGGGAGTGTTTGATGGGACCGTGTAGAGGCATAATCACTCTGTGTCTGACCCCGGGAGTGTGTGATGGGACGGTGTGGAGGGAGATTCAGTCTGTGTCTGAACGCGGGGAGTGTGATGGGACGGGTAGCAGGGAGATTCACTCTGCGTCTGCCACCGGATGTGTGTGATGGGACGGTGTGGAGGGAGATTCACTCTTTGTCTAACCCCGGGATTGTGTGATGGGTTCGTGTAGAGGAATAATCACTCTGTGTGTGACCCCGTGAGAGTGTGATGGGACGGTGTGGAGGGAGATTCACTCTGTGTCTGACCCCGGGAGTGTGTAATCGGCGGTGAAGAGTGAGATTCACTCTGTGTCTGAGCCCGGGAGAGTGTGATGGGACGGTGTGGAGGGAGATACATTCTGTCTGACCCCCGGGAGTGTTTGATGGGACGATGTGGAGGGAGATTCACTCTGTGTCTGACCCCCGGGAGTGTTTGATGGGACGATGTGGAGGGTGATTCACTCTGTGTCTGAACCCGGGAGTATGTGATGGGACGGTGTAGAGGAATAACCATTCGGTGTCTGACCCCGGGAGTGTTGATTGGACCGTGTAGAGGAATAATCACTCTGTGTCTGACCCCCGGGACTGTATGATGGGACCGTGTAGAGGAATAATCACTCTGTGTCTGACCCCCGGGAGCGTTAGATGGGACGGTCTGGAGGGAGATTCACTCTGCGTCTGACCCTAGTAGTGTGTGATGGGACGGTGTGTAGGGAGATTCACTTTGTGTCTGACGCCGGGAGTGCGTGATGGGACGATGTGGAGAGAGATTCACTCTGTGTCTGCTCCGGGAGTGAGTGATGGGACGGTGTGGAGGGAGATTCACTCTGTGTCTGACCCCGGGAGTGTGTGATGGGACGGTGTGGATGGAGATTCACTCTGTGTCTGACCCCGGGAGTGTTTGATGGGACCGTGTAGAGGAATAATCACTCTGTGTCTGACCAAGGGAGTGTGTGATGGGACGGTGTGGAGGGAGATTCACCTTGTGTCTGAAACCGAGAGTGTTTGATGGGACCGGGTAGAGGAATAATCAATCTGTGTCTGACCACGGGTTGCTTGATGGGACCGTGTAGAGGAATAATCACTCTGTGTCTGCCCCGGGAGTGTACGATGGGACGGTGTGGAGTTAGATTCACTATCTGTCTGACCCCGGGGGTGCTTGATGGGACCGTGCAGAGGAATAATCACACTGTGCCTGACCCCGGGAGTGTTTGATGGGACCGTGTAGAGGAATAGTCTCTCTGTATCTGACCCCGGGAGTGCTTGATGGGACCGTGTAGAGGCAAAATCACTCTGTGTCTGAACCCGGGAGTGTTTGATGGGACAGTGTAGAGGAATAATCACTCTGTGTCTGACCCCCGGGAGTGTTTGATGGGACCGTGTAAAGGAATAATCACTCTGTGTCTGACCCCGGGAGTGTGTGATGGGACGGTGTGGAGGGAGATTCAGTCTGTGTCTGAACACGGGGGAGTGTGATGGGACGGGTAGGAGGGAGATTCACTCTGCGTCTGCCACCGGAAGTGTGTGATGGGACGGTGTGGAGGGAGATTCACTCTGTGTCTGACCCCGGGATTGTGTGATGGGTTCGTGTATAAAGAATAATCACTCTGTGTGTGAACCCGGGAGAGTGTGATGGGACGGTGTGTAGGGAGATTCACTTTGTGTCTGACGCCGGGAGTGTGTGATGGGACGATGTGGAGAGAGATTCACTCTGTGTCTGCTCCGGGAGTGAGTGATGGGACGGTGTGGAGGGAGATTCACTCTGTGTCTGACCCCGGGAGTGTGTGATGGGACGGTGTGGATGGAGATTCACTCTGTGTCTGACCCCGGGAGTGTTTGATGGGACCGTGTAGAGGAATAATCACTCTGTGTCTGACCAAGGGAGTGTGTGATGGGACGGTGTGGAGGGAGATTCACCTTGTGTCTGAAACCGAGAGTGTTTGATGGGACCGGGTAGAGGAATAATCAATCTGTGTCTGACCCCGGGTTGCTTGATGGGACCGTGTAGAGGAATAATCACTCTGTGTCTGCCCCGGGAGTGTACGATGGGACGGTGTGGAGTTAGATTCACTATCTGTCTGACCCCGGGGGTGCTTGATGGGACCGTGCAGAGGAATAATCACTCTGTGTCTGACCCCGGGAGTGTTTGATGGGACCGTGTAGAGGAATAGTCTCTCTGTATCTGACCCCGGGAGTGCTTGATGGGACCGTGTAGAGGCAAAATCACTCTGTGTCTGACCCCGGGAGTGTTTGATGGGACAGTGCAGAGGAATAATCACTCTGTGTCTGACCCCCGGGAGTGTTTGATGGGACCGTGTAAAGGAATAATCACTCTGTGTCTGACCCCGGGATTGTGTGATGGGACGGTGTGGAGGGAGATTCAGTCTGTGTCTGAACTCGGGGGAGTGTGATGGGACGGGTAGGAGGGAGATTCACTCTGCGTCTGCCACCGGAAGTGTGTGATGGGACGGTGTGGAGGGAGATTCACTCTGTGTCTGACCCCGGGTTTGTGTGATGGGTTCGTGTATAAAGAATAATCACTCTGTGTGTGAACCCGGGAGAGTGTGATGGGACGGTGTGGAGGGAGATCCACTCTGTGTCTGACCCCGGGAGAGTGTGATGTGACGGTGTGGATGGAGATTCACTCTGTGTCTGACCCCCGGGAGTGTTTGATGGGACCGTGTAGAGAAATAATCACTCTGTGTCTGACCCCCGGGAGTGTTGATCGGACCGTGTAGAGGAATAATCACTCTGTGTCTGTCCCCGTGAGCGTGTGATGAGACGGTGTGGAGGGAGATTCAGTCTGTGTCTGAAATCGGGAGAGTGTGATGGGACGGGTAGGAGGGAGATTCCCTCATTATCTGACACCGGATGTGTGTGATGGGACGGTGTGGAGGGAGATTCACTCTGTGTCTGACCCCGGGATTGTGTGATGGGATCGTGTAGAGGAATAATCACTCTGTGTCTGACCCCGGGAGAGTATGATGGGACGGTGTGGAGGGAAAGTCACTCTGTGTCTGAACCACGGGAGTGTTTGATGGGACCGTGTAGAGGAATAATCACTCAGTGTCTGACCCCCGGGAGTGTTTGATAGGACGGTGCAGAGGAATAATCACTCTGTGTCTGACCACGGGAGTGTGTGATGGGACGGTCTGGAGGGAGATTCACTCTGTGTCTGACCCCAGGAGTGCTTGATGGGACCGTGTAGAGGAACAATCACTCTGTGTCTGACCCCGGGAGTGTACGATGGGACGGTGTGGAGTTAGATACAATATCTGTCTGACCCCGGGGGTGTTTGATGGGACCGTGCAGAGGAATAATCACTCTGTGTCTGACCCCGGGAGTGTGTGATGGGACCGTGTAGAGGAACAATCACTCTGTGTCTGACCCCGGGAGTGTACGATGGACGGCGTGGAGTTAGATACAATATCTGTCTGACCCCGGGGGTGTTTGATGGGACCGTGCAGAGGAATAATCACTCTGTGTCTGACCCCGGGAGTGTTTGATGGGACCGTGTTGAGGAATAATCACTCTGTGTCTGACCCCGGGAGTGCTTGATGGGACCGTGTAGAGGAATAGTCTCTCTGTATCTGTCCCCGGGAGGGCTTGATGGGACCGAGTAGAGGCATAATCACTCTTTGTCTGACCCCGGGATAGTTTGATGGGACCGTGTAGAGGAATAAACACTCTGTGTCTGATCCCCGGGAATGTTTGATGGGACCGTGTAGAGGCATAATCACTCTGGGTCTGACCCCGGGAGTGTGTGATGGGACGGTGTGGAGGGAGATTCAGTCTGTGTCTGAACTCGGGGGAGTGTGATGGGACGGGTAGGAGGGAGATTCACTCTGCGTCTGCCAACGGATGTGTGTGATGGGACGGTGTGGAGGGAGATTC
Source organism: Hypanus sabinus (assembly GCF_030144855.1). Classification (NCBI taxonomy): domain Eukaryota; kingdom Metazoa; phylum Chordata; class Chondrichthyes; order Myliobatiformes; family Dasyatidae; genus Hypanus; species Hypanus sabinus. The sequence goes on along the minus strand of NW_026781239.1, from coordinate 416,773 downwards.
AGTCTGTGTCTGAAATCGGGAGAGTGTGATGGGACGGGTAGGAGGGAGATTCACTCATTATCTGACACCGGATGTGTGTGATGGGACGGTGTGGAGGGAGATTCACTCTGTGTCTGACCCCGGGATTGTGTGATGGGATCGTGTAGAGGAATAATCACTCTGTGTCTGACCCCGGGAGAGTATGATGGGACGGTGTGGAGGGAAAGTCACTCTGTGTCTGAACCACGGGAGTGTTTGATGGGACCGTGTAGAGGAATAATCACTCAGTGTCTGACCCCCGGGAGTGTTTGATATGACGGTGCAGAGGAATAATCACTCTGTGTCTGACCACGGGAGTGTGTGATGGGACGGTCTGGAGGGAGATTCACTCTGTGTCTGACCCCAGGAGTGCTTGATGGGACCGTGTAGAGGAACAATCACTCTGTGTCTGACCCCGGGAGTGTACGATGGGACGGTGTGGAGTTAGATACAATATCTGTCTGACCCCGGGGGTGTTTGATGGGACCGTGCAGAGGAATAATCACTCTGTGTCTGACCCCGGGAGTGTGTGATGGGACCGTGTAGAGGAACAATCACTCTGTGTCTGCCCCCGGGAGTGTACGATGGACGGCGTGGAGTTAGATACAATATCTGTCTGACCCCGGGGGTGTTTGATGGGACCGTGCAGAGGAATAATCACTCTGTGTCTGACCCCGGGAGTGTTTGATGGGACCGTGTTGAGGAATAATCACTCTGTGTCTGACCCCGGGAGTGCTTGATGGGACCGTGTAGAGGAATAGTCTCTCTGTATCTGTCCCCGGGAGGGCTTGATGGGACCGAGTAGAGGCATAATCACTCTTTGTCTGACCCCGGGATAGTTTGATGGGACCGTGTAGAGGAATAAACACTCTGTGTCTGACCCCCGGGAATGTTTGATGGGACCGTGTAGAGGCATAATCACTCTGGGTCTGACCCCGGGAGTGTGTGATGGGACGGTGTGGAGGGAGATTCAGTCTGTGTCTGAACTCGGGGGAGTGTGATGGGACGGGTAGGAGGGAGATTCACTCTGCGTCTGCCAACGGATGTGTGTGATGGGACGGTGTGGAGGGAGATTCACTCTGTGTCTGACCCCGGGATTGTGTGATGGGTTCGTGTAGAGGAATAATCACTCTGTGTGTGACCCCCGGAGAGTGTGATGGGACGGTGTGGAGGGAGATTCACTCTGTGTCTGAACCCGGGTGTGTGTAATGGGCGGTGTAGAGTGAGATTCACTCTATGTCTGAGCCAGGGAGAGTGTGATGGGACGGTGTGGAGGGAGATACATTCTGTGTCTGACCCCCGGGAGTGTTTGATGGGACCGTGTAGAGGAATAATCACTCTGTGTCTGACCCCCGGGAATGTTGATGGGACTGTGTAGAGGAATAATCTCTCTGTGTCTGACCCCCGGGAGTGTTTGATGGGACCGTGTAGAGGCATAATCACTCTGTGTCTGACCCCGGGAGTGTGTGATGGGACGGTGTGGAGGGAGATTCAGTCTGTGTCTGAACTCGGGGGAGTGTGATGGGCCGGGTAGGAGGGAGATTCACTCTGCGTCTGCCACCGGATGTGTGTGATGGGACGGTGTGGAGGGAGATTCACTCTGTGTCTGACCCCGGGATTGTGTGATGGGTTCGTGTAGAGGAATAATCACTCTGTGTGTGACCCCGGGAGAGTGTGATGGGACGGTGTGGAGGGAGATTCACTCTGTGTCTGACCCCGGGAGTGTGTAATGGGCGGTGTAGAGTGAGATTCACTCTGTGTCTGACCCAGGGAGAGTGTGATGTGACGGTGTGGAGGGAGATTCACTCTGTGTCTGACCCCCGGGAGTGTTTGATGGGACCGTGTAGAGAAATAATCACTCTGTGTCTGACACCCGGGAGTGTTGATCGGACCGTGTAGAGGAATAATCACTCTGTGTCTGTCCCCGTAAGCGTGTGATGAGACGGTGTGGAGGGAGATTCACTCTTTGTCTGACCTCGGGAGAGGGTGATGCGACCGTGTAGAGGAATAATCACTCTGTGTCTGACCCCGGGAGTGTTTGATGGGACCGTGTAGAGGAATAATCACTCTGTGTCTGACCAAGGGAGTGTGTGATGGGACGGTGTGGAGGGAGATTCACCTTGTGTCTGAAACCGAGAGTGTTTGATGGGACCGGGTAGAGGAATAATCAATCTGTGTCTGACCCCGGGGTGTTTGATGGGACCGTACAGAGGAATAATCACTCTGTGTCTGACCACGGGAGTGTTTGATGGGACCGTGTAGAGGAATAGTCTCTCTGTATCTGACCCCGGGAGTGCTTGATGGGACCGTGTAGAGGCAAAATCACTCTGTGTCTGACCCCGGGAGTGTTTGATGGGACAGTGTAGAGGAATAATCACTCTGTGTCTGACCCCCGGGAGTGTTTGATGGGACCGTGTAAAGGAATAATCACTCTGTGTCTGACCCCGGGAGTGTGTGATGGGACGGTGTGGAGGGAGATTCAGTCTGTGTCTGAACTCGGGGGAGTGTGATGGGACGGGTAGGAGGGAGATTCACACTGCGTCTGCCACCGGAAGTGTGTGATGGGACGGTGTGGAGGGAGATTCACTCTGTGTCTGACCCCGGGATTGTGTGATGGGTTCGTGTAGAAAGAATAATCACTCTGTGTGTGAACCCGGGAGAGTGTGATGGGACGGTTTGGAGGGAGATTCACTCTGTGTCTGACCCCGGGAGTGTGTAATGGGCGGTGTAGAGTGAGATTCACCCTGTGTCTGACCCGGGAGAGTGTGATGGGACGGTGTGGAGGGAGACTCACTCTGTGTCTGACCCCCGGGAGTGTTTGATGTGACCGTGTAGAGGAATAATCACTGGGTGTCTGACCCCCGGGAATGTTGATGGGACCGTGTAGAGGAATAATCACTCTGTCTGACCACGGGAGTGTGTGATGGGACGGTCTGGAGGGAGATTCACTCTGTGTCTGACCCCGGGAGTGTGTAATGGGCGGTGTAGAGTGAGATCCACTCTGTGTCTGACCCCGGGAGAGTGTGATGTGACGGTGTGGAGGGAGATTCACTCTGTGTCTGACCCCCGGGAGTGTTTGATGGGACCGTGTAGAGAAATAATCACTCTGTGTCTGACCCCCGGGAGTGTTGATCGGACCGTGTAGAGGAATAATCACTCTGTGTCTGTCACCGTGAGCGTGTGATGAGACGGTGTGGAGGGATATTCACTCTGTGTCTGACCACGGGAGTGTGTGATGGGACCGTGTAGAGGAATAATCACTCTGTGTCTGACCACGGGAGTGTGTGATGGGACCGTGTGGAGGAATAATCACTCTGTGTCTGCCCCGCGGGAGTGTTTGATGGGACGATGTGGAGGGAGGTTCACTCTGTGTCTGACCCCGGGAGTATGTGATGGGACGGTCTGGAGGGAGATTCACTCTGTGTCTGACCCTAGTAGTGTGTGATGGGACGGTGGGGATGGAAGTTCACTCCGTGTCTGACCCCGGGAGTGTCTGATGGGACCGTGTGGAGGGAGATTCACTCTGTGTCTGACACCGGGAGTGTTTGATGGGACAGTGTAGAGGAATAATCACTCTGTGCCTGACCCCGTGAGAGTGTGATGAGACGGTGTGGAGAGTGATTCACTCATTGTCTGACCTCGGGAGTGTGTGATGGGTCCGTGTAGAGGAATATTCAGTCTGTGTCTGACCCCGGGAGTGTTTGATGGGACCGTGTAGAGGAATAATCATTCTGTATCTAACCCCGGGAGTGTTTGATGGGACCGTGTCGAGGAATTATCACAATGTGTCTGACCCCGGGTGTGTTTGATGGGACCGTGTCGAGGAATAATCACAATGTGTCTGACCCCGGGTGTGTTTGATGGGACCGTGTAGAGGAATAATCACTCTGTGTCTGACCCCCGGGAGTGTTTGAATGGACCGTGTAGAGGAATAATCACTCTATGACTGACCCCGGGAGTGTGTGATGGGACGGTGTGGAGGGAGATTCAGTCTGTGTCTGAAATCGGGAGAGTGTGATGGGACAGGTAGGAGGGAGATTCACTCATTGTCTGACACCGGATGTGTGTGATGGGACGGTGTGGAGGGAGATTCACTCTGTGTCTGACCCCGGGATTGTGTGATGGGATCGTGTAGAGGAATAATCACTCTGTGTCTGACCCCGGGAGAGTATGATGGGACCGTGTAGAGGCATAATCACTCTGTGTTTGACCCCGGGAGTGTTTGATTGGACCGTGTAGAGTAATAATCACTCTGTGTCTGACCCAGGGAGTTTTTGATGGGACCGTGTCGAGGAATTATCACAATGTGTCTGACCCCGGGTGTGTTTGATGGGACCGTGTCGAGGAATAATCACAATGTGTCTGACCCCGGGTGTGTTTGATGGGACCGTGTAGAGGAATAATCACTCTGTGTCTGACCCCCGGGAGTGTTTGAATGGACCGTGTAGAGGAATAATCACTCTATGACTGACCCCGGGAGTGTGTGATGGGACGGTGTGGAGGGAGATTCAGTCTGTGTCTGAAATCGGGAGAGTGTGATGGGACAGGTAGGAGGGAGATTCACTCATTGTCTGACACCGGATGTGTGTGATGGGACGGTGTGGAGGGAGATTCACTCTGTGTCTGACCCCGGGATTGTGTGATGGGATCGTGTAGAGGAATAATCACTCTGTGTCTGACCCCGGGAGAGTATGATGGGACCGTGTAGAGGCATAATCACTCTGTGTTTGACCCCGGGAGTGTTTGATTGGACCGTGTAGAGTAATAATCACTCTGTGTCTGACCCAGGGAGTTTTTGATGGGACCGTGTCGAGGAATAATCACAATGTGTCTGACCCCGGGTGTGTTTGATGGGACCGTGTAGAGGAATAATCACTCTATGACTGACCCCGGGAGTGTGTGATGGGACGGTGTGGAGGGAGATTCAGTCTGTGTCTGAAATCGGGAGAGAGTGATGGGACGGGTAGGAGGGAGATTCACTCTGCGTCTGCCACCGGATGTGTGTGATGGGACGGTGTGGAGGGAGATTCACTCTGTGTCTGACCCCGGGATTGTGTGATGGGACCGTGCAGAGGAATAATCACTCTGTGTCTGACCACGGGAGTGTGTGATGGGACGGTCTGGAGGGAGATTCACTCTGTGTCTGACCCCAGGAGTGCTTGATGGGACCGTGTAGAGGAACAATCACTCTGTGTCTGACCCCGGGAGTGTACGATGGGACGGTGTGGAGTTAGATACAAATTCTGTCTGACCCCGGGGGTGTTTGATGGGACCGTGCAGAGGAATAATCACTCTGTGTCTGACCCCGGGAGTGCTTGATGGGACAGTGTAGAGGAATAGTCTCTCTGTATCTGGCCCCGGGAGGGCTTGATGGGACCGAGTAGAGGCATAATCACTCTTTGTCTGACCCCGGGATTGTTTGATGGGACCGTGTAGAGGAATAATCACTATGTGTCTGACCCCCGGGAATGTTGATGGGACCGTGTAGAGGAATAATCTCTCTGTGTCTGACCCCCGGGAGTGTTTGATGGGACCGTGTAGAGGCATAATCACTCTGTGTCTGACCCCGGGAGTGTGTGATGGGACGGTGTGGAGGGAGATTCAGTCTGTGTATGAACTCGGGGGAGTGTGATGGGCCGGGTAGGAGGGAGATTCACTCTGCGTCTGCCACCGGATGTGTGTGATGGGACGGTGTGGAGGGAGATTCACTCTATGTATGACCCCGTGAGTGTACGATGGGACGGTGTGGAGGGAGATTCACTCTGTGTTTGACCCCGGGGGTGTTTGATGGGACTGTGTAGAGGAATAATCACTCTGTGTCTGACCCCCGGGAGTGTTTGATGGGACGATGTGGAGGGAGATTCGCTCTGTGTCTGACCCCGGGAGTATGTGATGGGACGGTGTAGAGGAATAATCAGTCTGTGTCTGACCCCCGGGAGTGTTTGATGGGACGGTCTGGAGGGAGATTCACTCTGTGTCTGACCCTAGTAGTGTGTGATGGGACGGTGTGGAGGGAGATACACTCTGTGTCTGACCCCCGGGAGTGTTTGATGGGACCGTGTAGAGGAATAATCACTCTGTGTCTGACCCCCGGGAATGTTGATGGGACCGTGTAGAGGAATAATCTCTCTGTGTCTGACCCCCGGGAGTGTTTGATGGGACCGTGTAGAGGCATAATCACTCTGTGTCTGACCCCGGGAGTGTGTGATGGGACGGTGTCGAGGGAGATTCAGTCTGTGTCTGAACTCGGGGGAGTGCGATGGGCCGGGTAGGAGGGAGATTCACTCTGGGTCTGCCACCGGATGTGTGTGATGGGGCGGTGTGGAGGGGGATTCACTCTGTGTCTGACCCCGGGATTGTGTGATGGGTTCGTGTAGAGGAATAATCACTCTCTGTGTGACCCCGGGAGAGTGTGATGGGACGGTGTGGAGGGAGATTCACTCTGTGTCTGACCCCGGGAGTGTGTAATGCGCGGTGTAGAGTGAGATTCACTCTGTGCCTGAGCCCGGGAGAGTGTGATGGGACGGTGTGGAGGGAGATACACTCTGTTTCTGACCGCCGGGAGTGTTTGATGGGACCGTGTAGAGGAATAATCACTCTGTGTCTGACCCCCGGGAATGTTGAAGGGACCGTGTAGAGGAATAATCGCTCTGTGTCTGACCACAGTAGTGTGTGATGGGACGGTGTGGAAGGAGATTCACTCTGTGTCTGACGCCGGGAGTGTGTGATGGGACGATGTGGAGGGAGATTCACTCTATGTATGACCCCGTGAGTGTACGATGGGACGGTGTGGAGGGAGATTCACTCTGTGTTTGACCCCGGGGGTGTTTGATGGGACTGTGTAGAGGAATAATCACTCCGTGTCTGACCCCGGGAGTGTTGATGGGACCGTGTAGAGGAATAATCACTCTGTGTCTGACACACGGGAGTGTATGATGGGACCGTGTAGAGGAATAATCACTCTGTGTCTGACCCCCGGGAGTGTTTGATGGGACGATGTGGAGGGAGATTCACTCTGTGTCTGACCCCGGGAGTATGAGATGGGACGGTGTAGAGGAATAATCAGTCTGTGTCTGACCCCCGGGAGTGTTTGATGGGACGGTCTGGAGGGAGATTCACTCTGTGTCTGACCCTAGTAGTGTGTGATGGGACGGTGTGGAGGGAGAGTCACTTTGTGTCTGACGCCGGGAGTGTGTGATGGGACGATGTGGAGGGAGATTCACTCTGTGTCTGACCCCGGGAGTGAGTGATGGGACGGTGTGGAGGGAGATTCACTCTGTGTCTGATCCCGGGAGTGTTTGATGGGACCGTGTAGAGGAATAATCACTCTGTGTCTGACCCCGGGAGTGTGTGATGGGACGGTGCGGATGGAGATTCACTCTGTGTCTGACCCCGGGAGTGTTTGCTGGGACCGTGCAGAGGAATAATCTCTCTGTGTCTGACCACGGGAGTGTGTGATGGGACGGTGTGGAGGGAGATTCACTCTGTGTCTGACCCCGGGAGTGTTTGATGGGACCGTGTAGAGGAATAATCACTCTGTGTCTGACACCGGGAGTGTGTGATGGGACGGTGTGGGGGGAGATTCACTTTTTGTCTGACCCAGGGATTGTTTGATGGGACCGTGTAGAGGAATAATCACTCTGTGTCTGACCCCGTGAGCGTGCGATGACACGGTGTGGAGGGAGATTCACTCTTTGTCTGACCTCGGGAGTGTGTGATGCGACCGTGTAGATGAATAATCACTCTGTGTCTGACCAGGGGACTGTGTGATGGGACGGTGTGGACGGAGATTCACATTGTGTCTGAAACCGAGAGTGTTTGATGGGACGGTGTAGAGGAATAATCACTCTGTGTCTGACCCCGGGAGTGTTTGATGGGACCGTGTACAGGCATAATCACTCTGTGTCTGACCCCGGGAGTGTTTGATGGGACCGTGCAGAGTAATAATCACTCTGTGTCTGACCCAGGGAGTCTTTGTTGGGACCGTGTAGAGGAATAATCGCTCCGCGTCTGACCCCGGGAGTGTTTGATGGGACCGTGTAGAGGAATAATCACTCTGTGTCTGACCACGGGAGAGTGTGATGGGACGGTGTGGAGGGAGATTCACTCTGTGTCTGACCCCGGGAGTGTTTGATGGGACCGTGTAGAGGAATAATCACTCTGTGTCTAACCCCGTGAGCGTGTGATGACACGGTGTGGAGGGAGATTCACTCTTTGTCTGACCTCGGGAGTGTGTGATGCGACCGTGTAGATGAATAATCACTCTGTGTCTGACCACGGGACTGTGTGATGGGACGGTGTGGACGGAGATTCACATTGTGTGTGAAACCGAGAGTGTTTGATGGGACGCTGTAGAGGAATAATCACTCTGTGTCTGACCACGGGGGTGTTTGATGGTACCGTGTAGAGGAATAATCACTCTGTGTCTGACCCCGGGAGTGTATGATGGGACCGTGTAGAGGAATAATCACTCTGTGTCTGACCCCCGGGAGTGTTTGATGGGACGATGTGGAGGGAGATTCACTCAGAGTCTGACCCCGGGAGTATGTGATGGGACGGTGTAGAGGAATAATCAGTCTGTGTCTGACCCCCGGGAGTGTTTGATGGGACGGTCTGGAGGGAGATTCACTCTGTGTCTGACCCTAGTAGTGTGTGATGGGACGGTGTGGAGGGAGATTCACATTGGGTCTGACGCCGGGACTGTGTGATGGGACGATGTGGAGGGAGATTCACTCTGTGTCTGACCCCGGGAGTGAGTGATGGGACGGTGTGGAGGGAGATTCACTCTGTGTCTGATCCCGGGAGTGTTTGATGGGAGCGTGTAGAAGAATAATCACTCTGTGTCTGACCCCGGGAGTGTGTGATGGGACGGTGCGGATGGAGATTCACTCTGTGTCTGACCCCGGGAGTGTTTGCTGGGACCGTGTAGAGGAATAATCTCTCTGTGTCTGACCACGGGAGTGTGTGATGGGACGGTGTGGAGGGAGATTCACTCTGTGTCTGACCCCGGGAGTGTTTGATGGGACCGTGTAGAGGAATAATCACTCTGTGTCTGACCCCGGGAGTGTGTGATTGGACGGTGTGGGGGGAGATTCACTTTTTGTCTGACCCAGGGATTGTTTGATGGGACCGTGTAGAGGAATAATCACTCTGTGTCTGACCACGGGGGTGTTTGATGGTACCGTGTAGAGGAATAATCACTCTGTGTCTGACCCCGGGAGTGTCTGATGGGACCGTGTAGAGGAATAATCACTCTGTGTCTGACCACGGGAGTGTGTGATGGGACGGTGTGGAGGGAGAATCACTCAGTGTCTGACCCCGGGAGTGTTTGATGGGACCGTGTAGAGGCATAATCACTCTTTGTCTGACCCCGGGAGTGTTTGATGGGACCGTGCAGAGTAATAATCACTCTGTGTCTGACCCAGGGAGTCTTTGTTGGGACCGTGTAGAGGAATAATCACTCTGTGTCTGACCCCGGGAGTGTGTGATTGGACGGTGTGGGGGGAGATTCACTTTTTGTCTGACCCAGGGATTGTTTGATGGGACCGTGCAGAGTAATAATCACTCTGTGTCTGACCCAGGGAGTCTTTGTTGGGACCGTGTAGAGGAATAATCACTCTGTGTCTGACCCCTGGAGTGTGTGATTGGACGGTGTGGGGGGAGATTCACTTTTTGTCTGACCCAGGGATTGTTTGATGGGACCGTGTAGAGGAATAATCACTCTGTGTCTGACCCCGTGAGCGTGTGATGACACGGTGTGGAGTGAGATTCACTCTTTGTCTGACCTCGGGAGTGTGTGATGCGACCGTGTAGATGAATAATCACTCTGTGTCTGACCACAAGGGTGTTTGATGGTACCGTGTAGAGGAATAATCACTCTGTGTCTGACCCCGGGAGTGTCTGATGGGACCTTGTAGAGGAATAATCACTCTGTGTCTGACCACGGGAGTGTGTGATGGGACGGTGTGGAGGGAGAATCACTCAGTGTCTGACCCCGGGAGTCTTTGATGGGACCGTGTAGAGGCATAATCACTCTTTGTCTGACCCCGGGAGTGTTTGATGGGACCGTGCAGAGTAATAATCACTCTGTGTCTGACCCAGGGAGTCTTTGTTGGGACCGTGTAGAGGAATAATCACTCTGTGTCTGACCCCGGGAGTGTGTGATTGGACGGTGTGGGGGGAGATTCACTTTTTGTCTGACCCAGGGATTGTTTGATGGGACCGTGTAGAGGAATAATCACTCTGTGTCTGACCCCGTGAGCGTGTGATGACACGGTGTGGAGTGAGATTCACTCTTTGTCTGACCTCGGGAGTGTGTGATGCGACCGTGTAGATGAATAATCACTCTGTGTCTGACCACGAGGGTGTTTGATGGTACCGTGTACAGGCATAATCACTCTGTGTCTGACCCCGGGAGTGTTTGATGGGACCGTGCAGAGTAATAATCACTCTGTGTCTGACCCAGGGAGTCTTTGTTGGGACCGTGTAGAGGAATAATCACTCTGTGTCTGACCACGGGAGTGTGTGATGGGACGGTGTGGAGGGAGAATCACTCAGTTCTGACCCCGGGAGTGTTTGATGGGACCGTGTAGAGGCATAATCACTCTTTGTCTGACCCCGGGAGTGTTTGATGGGACCGTGTAGAGGAATAATCACTCTGTGCCTGACCCCGTGAGAGTGTGATGAGACGGTGTGGAGAGTGATTCACTCATTGCCTGACCTCGGGAGTGTGTGATGGGTCCGTGTAGAGGAATAATCACTGTGTATCTGACCTCGGGAGTGTTTGATGGGACCGTGTAGTGGCATAATCACTCTGTGTCTGACCCAGGGAGTTTTTGATGGGACCGTGTAGAGGAATAATCACTCTATGTCTGACCCGGGAATGTGTGATGTGACGGTGTGGAGGGAGATTCGGTCTGTGTCTGAAATCGGGAGAGTGTGATGGGACGGGTACGAGGGAGATTCACTCTGTGACTGACACCGGATGTGTGTGATGGGACGGTGTGGAGGGAGATTCACTCTGTGTCTGACCCCGGGATTGTGTGATGGGATCGTGTAGAGGAATAATCACTCTGTGTCTGACCCCCGGGAGAGTGTGATGGGACGGTGTGGAGGGAGATTCACTCTGTGTCTGACCCTAGTAGTGTGTGATGGGACGGTGTGGAGGGAGATTCACTTTGTGTCTGACGCCGGGAGTGTGTGATGGGACGATGTAGAGGGAGATTCACTCTGTGTCTGACGACGGGAGTGAGTAATGGGACGGTGTGGAGGGAGATTCACTCTGTGTCTGATCCCGGGAGTGTTTGATGGGACCGTGTAGAGGAATAATCACTCTGTGTCTGACCCCGGGAGTGTGTGATGGGACGGTGCGGATGGAGATTCAGTCTGTGTCTGACCCCGGGAGTGTTTGATGGGACCGTGTAGAGGAATAATCTCTCTGTGTCTGACCACGGGAGTGTGTGATGGGACGGTGTGGAGGGAGATTCACTCTGTGTCTGAACCCGGGAGTGTTTGATGGGACAGTGTAGAGGAATAATCACTCTGTGTCTGACCCCGGGAGTGTGTGATGTGACGGTGTGGGGGGAGATTCACTTTTTGTCTGACCCAGGGATTGTTTGATGGGACCGTGTAGAGGAATAATCACTCTGGGTCTGACCCCGTGAGCGTCTGATGACACGGTGTGGAGGGAGATTCACTGTTTGTCTGACCTCGGGAGTGTGTGATGCGACCGTGTAGATGAATAATCACTCTGTGTCTGACCACGGGACTGTGTGATGGGACGGTGTGGACGGAGATTCACACTGTGTCTGAAACCGAGAGTGTTTGATTGGACGGTGTAGAGGAATAATCACTCTGGGTCTGACCACGGGGATGTTTGATGGTACCGTGTAGAGGAATCATCACTCTGTCTCTGACCCCGGGAGTGTTTGATGGGACCGTGTACAGGCATAATCACTCTGTATCTGACCCCGGGAGTGTTTGATGGGACCGTGCCGAGTAATAATCACTCTGTGTCTGACCCAGGGAGTCTTTGTTGGGACCGTGTAGAGGAATAATCGCTCCGCGTTTGACCCCGGGAGTGTTTGATGGGACCGTGTAGAGGAATAATCACTCTGTGTCTATCCCCCGGGAGTGGTTGATGGGACGATGTGGAGGGTGTTTCACTCTGTGTCTGACCCCGGGAGTATGTGATGGGACGGTCTGGAGGGAGATTCACTCTGTGTCTGACCCTAGTAGTGTGTGATGGGACGGTGTGGAGGGAGTTTCACTCTGTGTCTGATCCCGTGAGTGTACGATGGGTCGGTGTGGAGGGAGATTCACTCTGTGTCTGACCCCGGGGGTGTTTGATGGGGCTGTGTAGAGGAACAATCACTCCGTGTCTGACCCCGGGAGTGTTGATGGGACGATGTGGAGGGAGATTCACTCTGTGTCTGACCCCGGGAGTATGTAATGGGACGGTCTGGAGGGAGATTATCACTGTGTCTGACCCTAGTAGTGAGTGATGGGACGGTGTGGAAGGAGATTCACTTTGTGTCTGACGCCGGGAGTGTGTGATGGGACGATGTGGAGGGAGATTCACTCTGTGTCTGACCCCGTGAGCGTGTGATGACACGGTGTGGAGGGAGATTCACTCTTTGTCTGACCCCGAGAGTGTGTGATGCGACCGTGTAGATGAATAATCACTCTGTGTCTGACCACGGGACTGTGTGATGGGACGGTGTGGACGAAGATTCACATTGTGTCTGAAACCGAGAGTGTTTGATGGTACCGTGTAGAGGAATAATCACTCAGTCTCTGACCCCGGGAGTGTTTGATCGGACCGTGTACAGGCATAATCACTCTGTGTCTGACCCCGGGAGTGTTTGATGGGACCGTGCAGAGTAATAATCACTCTGTGTCTGACCCAGGGAGTCTTTGTTGGGACCGTGTAGAGGAATAATCGCTCCGCGTCTGACCCCGGGAGTGTTTGATGGGACCGTGCAGAGGAATAATCACTCTGTGCCTGACCACGGGAGAGTGTGATGGGACGGTCTGGAGGGAGATTCACTCTGTGTCTGACCCTGGGAGTCTTTGATGGGACCGTGTAAAGAAGTAATCACTCTGTGTCTGATCCCGGGAGTGTGTGATGGGACGGTGTGGATGGAGATTCACTCTGTGTCTGACCGCGGGAGTGTTTGATGGGACCGTGTAGAGGAATAATCACTCTGTGTCTGACCAAGGGAGTGTGTGAGGGGGCGGTGTGGAGGGAGATTCACTCTGTGTCTGACCCCAGGAGTGTTTGATTGGACGGTGTAGAGGAATAATCACTCTGGGTCTGACCACGGGGATGTTTGATGGTACCGTGTAGAGGAATCATCACTCTGTCTCTGACCCCGGGAGTGTTTGATGGGACCGTGTACAGGCATAATCACTCTGTGTCTGACCCAGGGAGTCTTTGTTGGGACCGTGTAGAGGAATAATCGCTCCGCGTTTGACCCCGGGAGTGTTTGATGGGACCGTGTAGAGGAATAATCACTCTGTGTCTATCCCCCGGGAGTGGTTGATGGGACGATGTGGAGGGTGTTTCACTCTGTGTCTGACCCCGGGAGTATGTGATGGGACGGTCTGGAGGGAGATTCACTCTGTGTCTGACCCTAGTAGTGTGTGATGGGACGGTGTGGAGGGAGTTTCACTCTGTGTCTGACCCCGTGAGTGTACGATGGGACGGTGTGGAGGGAGATTCACTCTGTGTCTGACCCCGGGGGTGTTTGATGGGGCTGTGTAGAGGAACAATCACTCCGTGTCTGACCCCGGGAGTGTTGATGGGACGATGTGGAGGGAGATTCACTCTGTGTCTGACCCCGGGAGTATGTAATGGGACGGTCTGGAGGGAGATTATCACTGTGTCTGACCCTAGTAGTGAGTGATGGGACGGTGTGGAAGGAGATTCACTTTGTGTCTGACGCCGGGAGTGTGTGATGGGACGATGTGGAGGGAGATTCACTCTGTGTCTGACACCGTGAGCGTGTGATGACACGGTGTGGAGGGAGATTCACTCTTTGTCTGACCCCGGGAGTGTGTGATGCGACCGTGTAGATGAATAATCACTCTGTGTCTGACCACGGGACTGTGTGATGGGACGGTCTGGAGGGAGATTCACTCTGTGTCTGACCCTGGGAGTCTTTGATGGGACCGTGTAGAGGAGTAATCACTCTGTGTCTGATCCCGGGAGTGTGTGATGGGACGGTGTGGATGGAGATTCACTCTGTGTCTGACCGCGGGAGTGTTTGATGGGACCGTGTAGAGGAATAATCACTCTGTGTCTGACCAAGGGAGTGTGTGAGGGGGCGGTGTGGAGGGAGATTCACTCTGTGTCTGACCCCAGGAGTGCTTGATGGGACCGTGTAGAGGAACAATCACTCTGTGTCTGACCCCGGGAGTGTACGATTGGACGGTGTGGAGGGAGATTCACTCATTGTCTGACCTCGGGAGTGTGTGATGCGACCGTGTAGAGGAATAATCACTCTGTGTCTGCCCCGGGAGTGTACGATGGGACCGTGTAGACGAATAATCACTCTGTGTCTGACCCCCGGGAGTGTATGATGGGACCGTGTAGAGGAATAATCACTCTGTGTCTGACCCCCGGGAGTGTTTGATGGGACGATGTGGAGGGAGATTCACTCAGAGTCTGACCCCGGGAGTATGTGATGGGACGGTGTAGAGGAATAATCACTCTGTGTCTGACCCCCGGGAGTGTTTGATGGGACTGTCTGGAGGGAGATTCACTCTGTGTCTGACCCTAGTAGTGTGTGATGGGACGGTGTGGAGGGAGATTCACTTTGTGTCTGACGCCGGGAGTGTGTGATGGGACGATGTAGAGGAATAATCACTCTGTGTCTGACCCCGGGAGAGTGTGATGGGACGGTGTGGAGGGAGATTCACTCTGTGTCTGACCCCGGGAGTGTGTGATGGGACGGTGTGGGGGGAGATTCACTTTTTGTCTGACCCCGGGAGAGTATGATGGGACGTTGTGGAGGGAAAGTCACTCTGTGTCTGACCCCCGGGAGTGTTTGATGGGACCGTGTAGAGGAATAATCACTCTGTGTCTGACCCCCGGGAGTGTTGATGGGACCGTGTAGAGGAATAATCACTCAGTGTCTGACCCCCGGGAGTGTTTGATGGGACCGTGCAGAGGAATAATCACTGTGTCTGACCACGGGAGAGTGTGATGAGACGGTCTGGAGGGATATTCACTCTGTGTCTGACCCCGGGAGTCTTTGATGGGACCGTGTAGAGGAGTAATCACTCTGTGTCTGATCCCGGGAGTGTGTGATGGGACGGTGTGGATGGAGATTCACTCTGTGTCTGACCGCGGGAGTGTTTGATGGGACCGTGTAGAGGAATAATCACTCTGTGTCTGTCCAAGGGAGTGTGTGATGGGGCGGTGTGGAGGGAGATTATCACTGTGTCTGACCCTAGTAGTGAGTGATGGGACGGTGTGGAAGGAGATTCACTTTGTGTCTGACGCCGGGAGTGTGTGATGGGACGATGTGGAGGGAGATTCACTCTGTGTCTGACCCCGTGAGCGTGTGATGACACGGTGTGGAGGGAGATTCACTCTTCGTCTGACCCCGGGAGTGTGTGATGCGACCGTGTAGATGAATAATCACTCTGTGTCTGACCACGGGACTGTGTGATGGGACGGTGTGGACGAAGATTCACATTGTGTCTGAAACCGAGAGTGTTTGATGGTACCGTGTAGAGGAATAATCACTCAGTCTCTGACCCCGGGAGTGTTTGATGGGACCGTGTACAGGCATAATCACTCTGTGTCTGACCCCGGGAGTGTTTGATGGGACCGTGCAGAGTAATAATCACTCTGTGTCTGACCCAGGGAGTCTTTGTTGGGACCGTGTAGAGGAATAATCGCTCCGCGTCTGACCCCGGGAGTGTTTGATGGGACCGTGTAGAGGAATAATCACTCTGTGTCTGACCACGAGAGTGTGTGATGGGACGGTGTGGAGGGAGATTCACTCTGTGTCTGACCCCGGGATTGTGTGATGGGATCGTGTAGAGGAATAATCACTCTGTGTCTGACCCCGGGAGAGTGTGATGGGACGGTGTGGAGGGAGATTCACTCTGTGTCTGACCCCGGGAGAGTATGATGGGACGTTGTGGAGGGAAAGTCACTCTGTGTCTGACCCCAGGGAGTGTTTGATGGGACCGTGTAGAGGAATAATCACTCTGTGTCTGACCCCCGGGAGTGTTGATGGGACCGTGTAGAGGAATAATCACTCAGTGTCTGACCCCCGGGAGTGTTTGATGGGACCGTGCAGAGGAATAATCACTCTGTGCCTGACCACGGGAGTGTACGATGGGACGGTGTGGAGGGAGATTCACTCATTGTCTGACCTCGGGAGTGTGTGATGCGACCGTGTAGAGGAATAATCACTCTGTGTCTGCCCCGGGAGTGTACGATGGGACCGTGTAGACGAATAATCACTCTGTGTCTGACCCCCGGGAGTGTATGATGGGACCGTGTAGAGGAATAATCACTCTGTGTCTGACCCCCGGGAGTGTTTGATGGGACGATGTGGAGGGAGATTCACTCAGAGTCTGACCCCGGGAGTATGTGATGGGACGGTGTAGAGGAATAATCACTCTGTGTCTGACCCCCGGGAGTGTTTGATGGGACTGTCTGGAGGGAGATTCACTCTGTGTCTGACCCTAGTAGTGTGTGATGGGACGGTGTGGAGGGAGATTCACTTTGTGTCTGACGCCGGGAGTGTGTGATGGGACGATGTAGAGGAATAATCACTCTGTGTCTGACCCCGGGAGAGTGTGATGGGACGGTGTGGAGGGAGATTCACTCTGTGTCTGACCCCGGGAGTGTGTGATGGGACGGTGTGGGGGGAGATTCACTTTTTGTCTGACCCCGGGAGAGTATGATGGGACGTTGTGGAGGGAAAGTCACTCTGTGTCTGACCCCCGGGAGTGTTTGATGGGACCGTGTAGAGGAATAATCACTCTGTGTCTGACCCCCGGGAGTGTTGATGGGACCGTGTAGAGGAATAATCACTCAGTGTCTGACCCCCGGGAGTGTTTGATGGGACCGTGCAGAGGAATAATCACTGTGTCTGACCACGGGAGAGTGTGATGAGACGGTGTGGAAGGAGATTCACTTTGTGTCTGACGCCGGGAGTGTGTGATGGGACGATGTGGAGGGAGATTCACTCTGTGTCTGACCCCGTGAGCGTGTGATGACACGGTGTGGAGGGAGATTCACTCTTTGTCTGACCCCGGGAGTGTGTGATGCGACCGTGTAGATGAATAATCACTCTGTGTCTGACCACGGGACTGTGTGATGGGACGGTGTGGACGAAGATTCACATTGTGTCTGAAACCGAGAGTGTTTGATGGTACCGTGTAGAGGAATAATCACTCAGTCTCTGACCCCGGGAGTGTTTGATGGGACCGTGTACAGGCATAATCACTCTGTGTCTGACCCCGGGAGTGTTTTTGATGGGACCGTGCAGAGTAATAATCACTCTGTGTCTGACCCAGGGAGTCTTTGTTGGGACCGTGTAGAGGAATAATCGCTCCGCGTCTGACCCCGGGAGTGTTTGATGGGACCGTGTAGAGGAATAATCACTCTGTGTCTGACCACGAGAGTGTGTGGTGGGACGGTGTGGAGGGAGATTCACTCTGTGTCTGACCCCGGGATTGTGTGATGGGATCGTGTAGAGGAATAATCACTCTGTGTCTGACCCCGGGAGAGTGTGATGGGACGGTGTGGAGGGAGATTCACTCTGTGTCTGACCCCGGGAGAGTATGATGGGACGTTGTGGAGGGAAAGTCACTCTGTGTCTGACCCCAGGGAGTGTTTGATGGGACCGTGTAGAGGAATAATCACTCTGTGTCTGACCCCCGGGAGTGTTGATGGGACCGTGTAGAGGAATAATCACTCAGTGTCTGACCCCCGGGAGTGTTTGATGGGACCGTGCAGAGGAATAATCACTCTGTGCCTGACCACGGGAGAGTGTGATGGGACGGTCTGGAGGGAGATTCACTCTGTGTCTGACCCTGGGAGTCTTTGATGGGACCGTGTAGAGGAGTAATCACTCTGTGTCTGATCCCGGGAGTGTGTGATGGGACGGTGTGGATGGAGATTCACTCTGTGTCTGACCGCGGGAGTGTTTGATGGGACCGTGTAAAGGAATAATCACTCTGTGTCTGACCAAGGGAGTGTGTGATGGGGCGGTGTGGAGGGAGATTCACTCTGTGTCTGACCCCAGGAGTGCTTGATGGGACCGTGTAGAGGAACAATCACTCTGTGTCTGACCCCGGGAGTGTACGATGGGACGGTGTGGAGGGAGATTCACTCATTGTCTGACCTCGGGAGTGTGTGATGCGACCGTGTAGAGGAATAATCACTCTGTGTCTGCCCCGGGAGTGTACGATGGGACCGTGTAGACGAATAATCACTCTGTGTCTGACCCCCGGGAGTGTATGATGGGACCGTGTAGAGGAATAATCACTCTGTGTCTGACCCCCGGGAGTGTTTGATGGGACGATGTGGAGGGAGATTCACTCAGAGTCTGACCCCGGGAGTATGTGATGGGACGGTGTAGAGGAATAATCACTCTGTGTCTGACCCCCGGGAGTGTTTGATGGGACTGTCTGGAGGGAGATTCACTCTGTGTCTGACCCTAGTAGTGTGTGATGGGACGGTGTGGAGGGAGATTCACTTTGTGTCTGACGCCGGGAGTGTGTGATGGGACGATGTAGAGGAATAATCACTCTGTGTCTGACCCCGGGAGAGTGTGATGGGACGGTGTGGAGGGAGATTCACTCTGTGTCTGACCCCGGGAGTGTGTGATGGGACGGTGTGGTGGGAGATTCACTTTTTGTCTGACCCCGGGAGAGTATGATGGGACGTTGTGGAGGGAAAGTCACTCTGTGTCTGACCCCCGGGAGTCTTTGATGGGACCGTGTAGAGGAGTAATCACTCTGTGTCTGATCCCGGGAGTGTGTGATGGGACGGTGTGGATGGAGATTCACTCTGTGTCTGACCGCGGGAGTGTTTGATGGGACCGTGTAGAGGAATAATCACTCTGTGTCTGTCCAAGGGAGTGTGTGATGGGGCGGTGTGGAGGGAGATTCACTCTGTGTCTGACCCCAGGAGTGCTTGATGGGACCGTGTAGAGGAACAATCACTCTGTGTCTGACCCCGGGAGTGTACGATGGGACGGTGTGGAGGGAGATTCACTCATTGTCTGACCGCGGGAGTGTGTGATGCGACCGTGTAGAGGAATAATCACTCTGTGTCTGCCCAGGGAGTGTACGATGGGACCGTGTAGAGGAATAATCACTCTGTGTCTGACCCCCGGGAGTGTATGATGGGACCGTGTAGAGGAATAATCACTCTGTGTCTGATCCCCGGGAGTGTTTGATGGGACGATGTGGAGGGAGATTCACTCAGAGTCTGACCCCGGGAGTATGTGATGGGACGGTGTAGAGGAATAAACACTCTGTGTCTGACCCCCGGGAGTGTTTGATGGGACTGTCTGGAGGGAGATTCACTCTGTGTCTGACCCTAGTAGTGTGTGAAGGGACGGTGTGGAGGGAGATTCACTTTGTGTCTGACGCGGGGAGTGTGTGATGGGACGATGTAGAGGGAGATTCACTCTGTGTCTGACCACGGGAGTGAGTGATGGGACGGTGTGGAGGGAGATTCACTCTGTGTCTGATCCCGGGAGTGTTTGATGGGACCGTGTAGAGGAATAATCACTCTGTGTCTGACCCCGGGAGTGTGTGATGGGACGGTGCGGATGGAGATTCACTCTGTGTCTGACCCCGGGAGTGTTTGATGGGACCGTGTAGAGGAATAATCTCTCTGTGTCTGACCACGGGAGTGTGTGATGGGACGGTGTGGAGGGAGATTCACTCTGTGTCTGAACCCGGGAGTGTTTGATGGGACCGTGTAGAGGAATAATCACTCTGTGTCTGACCCCGGGAGTGTGTGATGGGACGGTGTGGAGGGATATTCACTCTGTGTCTGACCCCGGGAGTCTTTGATGGGACCGTGTAGAGGAGTAATCACTCTGTGTCTGATCCCGGGAGTGTGTGATGGGACGGTGTGGATGGAGATTCACTCTGTGTCTGACCGCGGGAGTGTTTGATGGGACCGTGTAGAGGAATAATCACTCTGTGTCTGTCCAAGGGAGTGTGTGATGGGGCGGTGTGGAGGGAGATTCACTCTGTGTCTGACCCCAGGAGTGCTTGATGGGACCGTGTAGAGGAACAATCACTCTGTGTCTGACCCCGGGAGTGTACGATGGGACGGTGTGGAGGGAGATTCACTCATTGTCTGACCGCGGGAGTGTGTGATGCGACCGTGTAGAGGAATAATCACTCTGTGTCTGCCCAGGGAGTGTACGATGGGACCGTGTAGACGAATAATCACTCTGTGTCTGACCCCCGGGAGTGTATGATGGGACCGTGTAGAGGAATAATCACTCTGTGTCTGACCCCCGGGAGTGTTTGATGGGACGATGTGGAGGGAGATTCACTCAGAGTCTGACCCCGGGAGTATGTGATGGGACGGTGTAGAGGAATAATCACTCTGTGTCTGACCCCCGGGAGTGTTTGATGGGACTGTCTGGAGGGAGATTCACTCTGTGTCTGACCCTAGTAGTGTGTGATGGGACGGTGTGGAGGGAGATTCACTTTGTGTCTGACGCGGGGAGTGTGTGATGGGACGATGTAGAGGGAGATTCACTCTGTGTCTGACCACGGGAGTGAGTGATGGGACGGTGTGGAGGGAGATTCACTCTGTGTCTGATCCCGGGAGTGTTTGATGGGACCGTGTAGAGGAATAATCACTCTGTGTCTGACCCCGGGAGTGTGTGATGGGACGGTGCGGATGGAGATTCACTCTGTGTCTGACCCCGGCAGTGTTTGATGGGACCGTGTAGAGGAATAATCTCTCTGTGTCTGACCCCGGGAGAGTGTGATGGGACGGTGTGGAGGGAGATTCACTCTGTGTCTGACCCCGGGAGTGTGTGATGGGACGGTGTGGGGGGAGATTCACTTTTTGTCTGACCCCGGGAGAGTATGATGGGACGTTGTGGAGGGAAAGTCACTCTGTGTCTGACCCCCGGGAGTGTTTGATGGGACCGTGTAGAGGAATAATCACTCTGTGTCTGACCCCCGGGAGTGTTGATGGGACCGTGTAGAGGAATAATCACTCAGTGTCTGACCCCCGGGAGTGTTTGATGGGACCGTGCAGAGGAATAATCACTGTGTCTGACCACGGTAGAGTGTGATGGGACGGTCTGGAGGGATATTCACTCTGTGTCTGACCCCGGGAGTCTTTGATGGGACCGTGTAGAGGAGTAATCACTCTGTGTCTGATCCCGGGAGTGTGTGATGGGACGGTGTGGATGGAGATTCACTCTGTGTCTGACCGCGGGAGTGTTTGATGGGACCGTGTAGAGGAATAATCACTCTGTGTCTGTCCAAGGGAGTGTGTGATGGGGCGGTGTGGAGGGAGATTCACTCTGTGTCTGACCCCAGGAGTGCTTGATGGGACCGTGTAGAGGAACAATCACTCTGTGTCTGACCCCGGGAGTGTACGATGGGACGGTGTGGAGGGAGATTCACTCATTGTCTGACCGCGGGAGTGTGTGATGCGACCGTGTAGAGGAATAATCCCTCTGTGTCTGCCCAGGGAGTGTACGATGGGACCGTGTAGAGGAATAATCACTCTGTGTCTGACCCCCGGGAGTGTATGATGGGACCGTGTAGAGGAATAATCACTCTGTGTCTGACCCCCGGGAGTGTTTGATGGGACGATGTGGAGGGAGATTCACTCAGAGTCTGACCCCGGGAGTATGTGATTGGACGGTGTAGAGGAATAATCACTCTGTGTCTGCCCAGGGAGTGTACGATGGGACCGTGTAGAGGAATAATCACTCTGTGTCTGACCCCCGGGAGTGTATGATGGGACCGTGTAGAGGAATAATCACTCTGTGTCTGACCCCCGGGAGTGTTTGATGGGACGATGTGGAGGGAGATTCACTCAGAGTCTGACCCCGGGAGTAGGAGATGGGACGGTGTAGAGGAATAATCACTCTGTGTCTGACCCCCGGGAGTGTTTGATGGGACTGTCTGGAGGGAGATTCACTCTGTGTCTGACCCTAGTAGTGTGTGATGGGACGGTGTGGAGGGAGATTCACTTTGTGTCTGACGCGGGGAGTGTGTGATGGGACGATGTAGAGGGAGATTCACTCTGTGTCTGACCACGGGAGTGAGTGATGGGACGGTGTGGAGGGAGATTCACTCTGTGTCTGATCCCGGGAGTGTTTGATGGGACCGTGTAGAGGAATAATCACTCTGTGTCTGACCCCGGGAGTGTGTGATGGGACGGTGCGGATGGAGATTCACTTTGTGTCTGACCCCGGGAGTGTTTGATGGGACCGTGTAGAGGAATAATCTCTCTGTGTCTGACCACGGGAGTGTGTGATGGGACGGTGTGGAGGGAGATTCACTCTGTGTCTGAACCCGGGAGTGTTTGATGGGACCGTGTAGAGGAATAATCACTCTGTGTCTGACCCCGGGAGTGTGTGATGGGACGGTGTGGAGGGATATTCACTCTGTGTCTGACCCCGGGAGTCTTTGATGGGACCGTGTAGAGGAGTAATCACTCTGTGTCTGATCCCGGGAGTGTGTGATGGGACGGTGTGGATGGAGATTCACTCTGTGTCTGACCGCGGGAGTGTTTGATGGGACCGTGTAGAGGAATAATCACTCTGTGTCTGTCCAAGGGAGTGTGTGATGGGGCGGTGTGGAGGGAGATTCACTCTGTGTCTGACCCCAGGAGTGCTTGATGGGACCGTGTAGAGGAACAATCACTCTGTGTCTGACCCCGGGAGTGTACGATGGGACGGTGTGGAGGGAGATTCACTCATTGTCTGACCGCGGGAGTGTGTGATGCGACCGTGTAGAGGAATAATCACTCTGTGTCTGCCCAGGGAGTGTACGATGGGACCGTGTAGAGGAATAATCACTCTGTGTCTGACCCCCGGGAGTGTATGATGGGACCGTGTAGAGGAATAATCACTCTGTGTCTGACCCCCGGGAGTGTTTGATGGGACGATGTGGAGGGAGATTCACTCAGAGTCTGACCCCGGGAGTATGTGATGGGACGGTGTAGAGGAATAATCACTCTGTGTCTGACCCCCGGGAGTGTTTGATGGGACTGTCTGGAGGGAGATTCACTCTGTGTCTGACCCTAGTAGTGTGTGATGGGACGGTGTGGAGGGAGATTCACTTTGTGTCTGACGCCGGGAGTGTGTGATGGGACGATGTAGAGGAATAATCACTCTGTGTCTGACCCCGGGAGAGTGTGATGGGACGGTGTGGAGGGAGATTCACTCTGTGTCTGACCCCGGGAGTGTGTGATGGGACGGTGTGGGGGGAGATTCACTTTTTGTCTGACCCCGGGAGAGTATGATGGGACGTTGTGGAGGGAAAGTCACTCTGTGTCTGACCCCCGGGAGTGTTTGATGGGACCGTGTAGAGGAATAATCACTCTGTGTCTGACCCCCGGGAGTGTTGATGGGACCGTGTAGAGGAATAATCACTCAGTGTCTGACCCCCGGGAGTGTTTGATGGGACCGTGCAGAGGAATAATCACTGTGTCTGACCACGGGAGAGTGTGATGGGACGGTCTGGAGGGATATTCACTCTGTGTCTGACCCCGGGAGTCTTTGATGGGACCGTGTAGAGGAGTAATCACTCTGTGTCTGATCCCGGGAGTGTGTGATGGGACGGTGTGGATGGAGATTCACTCTGTGTCTGACCGCGGGAGTGTTTGATGGGACCGTGTAGAGGAATAATCACTCTGTGTCTGTCCAAGGGAGTGTGTGATGGGGCGGTGTGGAGGGAGATTCACTCTGTGTCTGACCCCAGGAGTGCTTGATGGGACTGTGTAGAGGAACAATCACTCTGTGTCTGACCCCGGGAGTGTACGATGGGACGGTGTGGAGGGAGATTCACTCATTGTCTGACCGCGGGAGTGTGTGATGCGACCGTGTAGAGGAATAATCCCTCTGTGTCTGACCCCCGAGAGTGTATGATGGGACCGTGTAGAGGAATAATCACTCTGTGTCTGACCCCCGGGAGTGTTTGATGGGACGATGTGGAGGGAGATTCACTCAGAGTCTGACCCCGGGAGTATGTGATTGGACGGTGTAGAGGAATAATCACTCTGTGTCTGACCCCCGGGAGTGTTTGATGGGACTGTCTGGAGGGAGATTCACTCTGTGTCTGACCCTAGTAGTGTGTGATGGGACGGTGTGGAGGGAGATTCACATTGTGTCTGACGCGGGGAGTGTGTGATGGGACGATGTAGAGGGAGATTCACTCTGTGTCTGACCACGGGAGTGAGTGATGGGACGGTGTGGAGGGAGATTCACTCTGTGTCTGATCCCGGGAGTGTTTGATGGGACCGTGTAGAGGAATAATCACTCTGTGTCTGACCCCGGGAGTGTGTGATGGGACGGTGCGGATGGAGATTCACTCTGTGTCTGACCCCGGGAGTGTTTGATGGGACCGTGTAGAGGAATAATCTCTCTGTGTCTGACCACGGGAGTGTGTGATGGGACGGTGTGGAGGGAGATTCACTCTGTGTCTGAACCCGGGAGTGTTTGATGGGACCGTGTAGAGGAATAATCACTCTGTGTCTGACCCCGGGAGTTTGTGATGGGACGGTGTGGAGGGATATTCACTCTGTGTCTGACCCCGGGAGTCTTTGATGGGACCGTGTAGAGGAGTAATCACTCTGTGTCTGATCCCGGGTGTGTGTGATGGGACGGTGTGGATGGAGATTCACTCTGTGTCTGACCGCGGGAGTGTTTGATGGGACCGTGTAGAGGAATAATCACTCTGTGTCTGTCCAAGGGAGTGTGTGATGGGGCGGTGTGGAGGGAGATTCACTCTGTGTCTGACCCCAGGAGTGCTTGATGGGACCGTGTAGAGGAACAATCACTCTGTGTCTGACCCCGGGAGTGTACGATGGGACGGTGTGGAGGGAGATTCACTCATTGTCTGACCGCGGGAGTGTGTGATGCGACCGTGTAGAGGAATAATCACTCTGTGTCTGCCCAGGGAGTGTACGATGGGACCGTGTAGAGGAATAATCACTCTGTGTCTGACCCCCGGGAGTGTATGATGGGACCGTGTAGAGGAATAATCACTCTGTGTCTGACCCCCGGGAGTGTTTGATGGGACGATGTGGAGGGAGATTCACTCAGAGTCTGACCCCGGGAGTATGTGATGGGACGGTGTAGAGGAATAATCACTCTGTGTCTGACCCCCGGGAGTGTTTGATGGGACTGTCTGGAGGGAGATTCACTCTGTGTCTGACCCTAGTAGTGTGTGATGGGACGGTGTGGAGGGAGATTCACTTTGTGTCTGACGCGGGGAGTGTGTGATGGGACGATGTAGAGGGAGATTCACTCTGTGTCTGACCACGGGAGTGAGTGATGGGACGGTGTGGAGGGAGATTCACTCTGTGTCTGATCCCGGGAGTGTTTGATGGGACCGTGTAGAGGAATAATCACTCCGTGTCTGACCCCGGGAGTGTGTGATGGGACGGTGCGGATGGAGATTCACTCTGTGTCTGACCCCGGGAGTGTTTGATGGGACCGTGTAGAGGAATAATCTCTCTGTGTCTGACCACGGGAGTGTGTGATGGGACGGTGTGGAGGGAGATTCACTCTGTGTCTGAACCCGGGAGTGTTTGATGGGACCGTGTAGAGGAATAATCACTCTGTGTCTGACCCCGGGAGTGTGTGATGGGACGGTGTGGGGGGAGATTCACTTTTTGTCTGACCCAGGGATTGTTTGATGGGACCGTGTAGAGGAATAATCACTCTGTGTCTGACCCCGGGAGTGTGTGATGGGACGGTGCGGATGGAGATTCACTCTGTGTCTGACCCCGGGAGTGTTTGATGGGACCGTGTAGAGGAATAATCTCTCTGTGTCTGACCACGGGAGTGTGTGATGGGACGGTGTGGAGGGAGATTCACTCTGTGTCTGAACCCGGGAGTGTTTGATGGGACCGTGTAGAGGAATAATCACTCTGTGTCTGACCCCGGGAGTTTGTGATGGGACGGTGTGGAGGGATATTCACTCTGTGTCTGACCCCGGGAGTCTTTGATGGGACCGTGTAGAGGAGTAATCACTCTGTGTCTGATCCCGGGTGTGTGTGATGGGACGGTGTGGATGGAGATTCACTCTGTGTCTGACCGCGGGAGTGTTTGATGGGACCGTGTAGAGGAATAATCACTCTGTGTCTGTCCAAGGGAGTGTGTGATGGGGCGGTGTGGAGGGAGATTCACTCTGTGTCTGACCCCAGGAGTGCTTGATGGGACCGTGTAGAGGAACAATCACTCTGTGTCTGACCCCGGGAGTGTACGATGGGACGGTGTGGAGGGAGATTCACTCATTGTCTGACCGCGGGAGTGTGTGATGCGACCGTGTAGAGGAATAATCACTCTGTGTCTGCCCAGGGAGTGTACGATGGGACCGTGTAGAGGAATAATCACTCTGTGTCTGACCCCCGGGAGTGTATGATGGGACCGTGTAGAGGAATAATCACTCTGTGTCTGACCCCCGGGAGTGTTTGATGGGACGATGTGGAGGGAGATTCACT
This sequence comes from Hypanus sabinus, assembly GCF_030144855.1. NCBI lineage: Eukaryota > Metazoa > Chordata > Chondrichthyes > Myliobatiformes > Dasyatidae > Hypanus > Hypanus sabinus. The sequence continues at coordinate 390,054 of NW_026781239.1, read as the reverse complement.
CAGAGTCTGACCCCGGGAGTATGTGATGGGACGGTGTAGAGGAATAATCACTCTGTGTCTGACCCCCGGGAGTGTTTGATGGGACTGTCTGGAGGGAGATTCACTCTGTGTCTGACCCTAGTAGTGTGTGATGGGACGGTGTGGAGGGAGATTCACTTTGTGTCTGACGCGGGGAGTGTGTGATGGGACGATGTAGAGGGAGATTCACTCTGTGTCTGACCACGGGAGTGAGTGATGGGACGGTGTGGAGGGAGATTCACTCTGTGTCTGATCCCGGGAGTGTTTGATGGGACCGTGTAGAGGAATAATCACTCCGTGTCTGACCCCGGGAGTGTGTGATGGGACGGTGCGGATGGAGATTCACTCTGTGTCTGACCCCGGGAGTGTTTGATGGGACCGTGTAGAGGAATAATCTCTCTGTGTCTGACCACGGGAGTGTGTGATGGGACGGTGTGGAGGGAGATTCACTCTGTGTCTGAACCCGGGAGTGTTTGATGGGACCGTGTAGAGGAATAATCACTCTGTGTCTGACCCCGGGAGTGTGTGATGGGACGGTGTGGGGGGAGATTCACTTTTTGTCTGACCCAGGGATTGTTTGATGGGACCGTGTAGAGGAATAATCACTCTGGGTCTGACCCGGTGAGCGTCTGATGACACGGTGTGGAGGGAGATTCACTGTTTGTCTGACCTCAGGAGTGTGTGATGCGACCGTGTAGATGAATAATCACTCTGTGTCTGACCACGGGACTGTGTGATGGGACGGTGTGGACGGAGATTCACACTGTGTCTGAAACAGAGAGTTTTTTATTGGACGGTGTAGAGGAATAATCACTCTGGGTCTGACCACGGGGATGTTTGATGGTACCGTGTAGAGGAATAATCACTCTGTCTCTGACCCCGGGAGTGTTTGATTGCACCGTGTACAGGCATAATCACTCTGTGTCTGACCCCGGGAGTGTTTGATGGGACCGTGCCGAGTAATAATCACTCTGTGTCTGACCCAGGGAGTCTTTGTTGGGACCGTGTAGAGGAATAATCGCTCCGCGTTTGACCCCGGGAGTGTTTGATGGGACCGTGTAGAGGAATAATCACTCTGTGTCTATTCCCCGGGAGTGGTTGATGGGACGATGTGGAGGGTGTTTCACTCTGTGTCTGACCCCGGGAGTATGTGATGGGACGGTCTGGAGGGAGATTCACTCTGTGTCTGACCCTAGTAGTGTACGATGGGACGGTGTGGAGGGAGATTCACTCTGTGTCTGACCACGGGAGAGTGTGATGGGACGGTCTGGAGGGAGATTCACTCTGTGTCTGACCCCGGGAGTCTTTGATGGGAACTGTGTAGAGGAGTAATCACTCTGTGTCTGACCAAGCGAGTGTGTGATGGGGCGGTGTGGAGGGAGATTCACTCTGTGTCTGACCCCAGGTGTGCTTGATGGGACCGTGTAGAGGAACAATCACTCTGTGTCTGACCCCGGGAGTGTACGATGGGACGGTGTGGAGGGAGATTCTCTCATTGTCCGACCTCGGGAGTGTGTGATGCGACCGTGTAGAGGAATAATCACTCTGTGTCTGCCCCGGGAGTGTACGATGGGACCGTGTAGAGGAATAATCACTCTGTGTCTGACCCCCGGGAGTGTATGATGGGACCGTGTAGAGGAATAATCACTCTGTGTCTGACCCCCGGGAGTGTTTGATGGGACGATGTGGAGGGAGATTCACTCAGAGTCTGACCCCGGGAGTATGTGATGGGACGGTGTAGAGGAATAATCAGTCTGTGTCTGACCCCCGGGAGTGTTTGATGGGACTGTCTGGAGGGAGATTCACTCTGTGTCTGACCCTAGTAGTGTGTGATGGGACGGTGTGGAGGGAGATACACTTTGTGTCTGACGCCGGGAGTGTGTGATGGGACGATGTAGAGGGAGATTCACTCTGTGTCTGACACCGGGAGTGAGTGATGGGACGGTGTGGAGGGAGATTCACTCTGTGTCTGATCCCGGGAGTGTTTAATGGGACCGTGTAGAGGAATAATCACTCTGTGTCTGACCCCGGGAGTGTGTGATGGGACGGTGCGGATGGAGATTCACTCTGTGTCTGACCCCGGGTGTGTTTGATGGGACCTTGTAGAGGAATAATCTCTCTGTGACTGACCACGGGAGTGTGTGATGGGACGGTGTGGAGGGAGATTCACTCTGTGTCTGACCCCGGGAGTGTTTGATGGGACCGTGTAGAGGAATAATCACTCTGTGTCTGACCCCGGGTGTGTGTGATGGGACGGTGTGGGGGTAGATTCACTTTTTGTCTGACCCAGGGATTGTTTGATGGGACCATGTAGAGGAATAATCACTCTGGGTCTGACCCCGTGAGCGTCTGATGACACGGTGTGGAGGGAGATTCATTCTTTGTCTGACCTCGGGAGTGTGTGATGCGACCGTGTAGATGAATAATCACTCTGTGTCTGACCACGGGACTGTGTGATGGGACGGTGTGGACGGAGATTCACACTGTGTCTGAAACCGAGAGTGTTTGATTGGACGGTGTAGAGGAATAATCACTCTGGGTCTGACCACGGGGATGTTTGATGGTACCGTGTAGAGGAATAATCACTCTGTCTCTGACCCCGGGAGTGTTTGATGGGACCGTGTACAGGCATAATCACTCTGTGTCTGACCCCGGGAGTGTTTGATGGGACCGTGCCGAGTAATAATCACTCTGTGTCTGACCCAGGGAGTCTTTGTTGGGACCGTGTAGAGGAATTATCGCTCCGCGTTTGACCCCGGGAGTGTATGATGGGACCGTGTAGAGGAATAATCACTCTGTGTCTATCCCCCGGGAGTGGTTGATGGGACGATGTGGAGGGTGTTTCACTCTGTGTCTGACCCCGGGAGTATGTGATGCGACGGTCTGGAGGGAGATTCACTCTGTGTCTGACCCTAGTAGTGTGTGATGGGACGGTGTGGAGGGAGTTTCTCTCTGTGTCTGACCCCGTGAGTGTACGATGGGACGGTGTGGAGGGAGATTCACTCTGTGTCTGACCCCGGGGGTGTTTGATGGGGCTGTGTAGAGGAACAATCACTCCGTGTCTGACCCCGGGAGTGTTGATGGGTCGATGTGGAGGGAGATTCACTCTGTGTCTGACCCCGGGAGTATGTAATGGGACGGTCTGGAGGGAGATTATCACTGTGTCTGACCCTAGTAGTGAGTGATGGGACGGTGTGGAAGGAGATTCACTTTGTGTCTGACGCCGGGAGTGTGTGATGGGACGATGTGGAGGGAGATTCACTCTGTGTCTGACCCGGTGAGCGTGAGATGACACGGTGTGGAGGGAGATTCACTCTTTGTCTGACCCCGGGAGTGTGTGATGCGACCGTGTAGATGAATAATCACTCTGTGTCTGACCACGGGACTGTGTGATGGGACGGTGTGGACGAAGATTCACATTGTGTCTGAAACCGAGAGTGTTTGATGGTACCGTGTAGAGGAATAATCACTCTGTCTCTGACCCCGGGAGTGTTTGATGGGACCGTGTACAGGCATAATCACTCTGTGTCTGACCCCGGGAGTGTTTGATGGGACCGTGCAGAGTAATAATCACTCTGTGTCTGACCCAGGGAGTCTTTGTTGGGACCGTGTAGAGGAATAATCGCTCCGCGTCTGACCCCGGGAGTGTTTGATGGGACCGTGTAGAGGAATAATCACTCTGTGTCTGACCACGGGAGTGTGTGATGGGATGGTGTGGAGGGAGATTCACTCTTTGTCTGACCACGGGAGTGTTTGATGGGACCGTGTAGAGGAATAATCACTCTGTGCCTGACCCGGTGAGAGTGTGATGAGACGGTGTGGAGAGTGATTCACTCATTGCCTGACCTCGAGAGTGTGTGATGGGTCCGTGTAGAGGAATAATCAGTCTGTGTCTGACCACCGGAGTGTTTGATGGGACCGTGTAGAGAAATAATCACTCTGTGTCTGACCCAGGGAGTTTTTGATGGGACCGTGTAGAGGAATAATCACTCTATGTCTGACCCCGGCTATGTGTGATGGGACGGTGTGGAGGGAGATTCGGTCTGTGTCTGAAATCGGGAGAGTGTGATGGGACGGGTACGAGGGAGATTCACTCTGTGACTGACACCGGATGTGTGTGATGGGACGGTGTGGAGGGAGATTCTCTCTGTGTCTGACCCCGGGAGAGTATGATGGGACGTTGTGGAGGGATATTCACTCTGTGTCTGACCCCGGGAGTCTTTGATGGGACCGTGTAGAGGAGTAATCACTCTGTGTCTGATCCCGGGAGTGTGTGATGGGACGGTGTGGATGGAGATTCACTCTGTGTCTGACCGCGGGAGTGTTTGATGGGACCGTGTAGAGGAATAATCACTCTGTGTCTGTCCAAGGGAGTGTGTGATGGGGCGGTGTGGAGGGAGATTCACTCTGTGTCTGCCCAGGGAGTGTTTGATGGGACCGTGTAGAGGAATAATCACTCTGTGTCTGACCCCCGGGAGTGTATGATGGGACCGTGTAGAGGAATAATCACTCTGTGTCTGACCCCCGGGAGTGTTTGATGGGACGATGTGGAGGGAGATTCACTCAGAGTCTGACCCCGGGAGTATGTGATGGGACGGTGTAGAGGAATAATCACTCTGTGTCTGACCCCCGGGAGTGTTTGATGGGACTGTCTGGAGGGAGATTCACTCTGTGTCTGACCCTAGTAGTGTGTGATGGGACGGTGTGGAGGGAGATTCACTTTGTGTCTGACGCGGGGAGTGTGTGATGGGACGATGTAGAGGGAGATTCACTCTGTGTCTGACCACGGGAGTGAGTGATGGGACCGTGTAGAGGAATAATCACTCTGTGTCTGACCCCGGGTGTGTGTGATGGGACGGTGTGGGGGGAGATTCACTCTGTGTCTGACCCCGGGAGTGTTTGATGGGACCGTGTAGAGGAATAATCACTCTGTGTCTGACCCCGGGTGTGTGTGATGGGACGGTGTGGGGGGAGATTCACTTTTTGTCTGACCCAGGGATTGTTTGATGGGACCATGTAGAGGAATAATCACTCTGGGTCTGACCCCGTGAGCGTCTGATGACACGGTGTGGAGGGAGATTCATTCTTTGTCTGACCTCGGGAGTGTGTGATGCGACCGTGTAGATGAATAATCACTCTGTGTCTGACCACGGGACTGTGTGATGGGACGGTGTGGACGGAGATTCACACTGTGTCTGAAACCGAGTGTGTTTGATTGGACGGTGTAGAGGAATAATCACTCTGGGTCTGACCACGGGGATGTTTGATGGTACCGTGTAGAGGAATAATCACTCTGTCTCTGACCCCGGGAGTGTTTGATGGGACCGTGTACAGGCATAATCACTCTGTGTCTGACCCCGGGAGTGTTTGATGGGACCGTGCCGAGTAATAATCACTCTGTGTCTGACCCCGGGAGAGTGTGATGGGACCGTGTACAGGCATAATCACTCTGTGTCTGACCCAGGGAGTCTTTGTTGGGACCGTGTAGAGGAATTATCGCTCCGCGTTTGACCCCGGGAGTGTATGATGGGACCGTGTAGAGGAATAATCACTCTGTGTCTATCCCCCGGGAGTGGTTGATGGGACGATGTGGAGGGTGTTTCACTCTGTGTCTGACCCCGGGAGTGTTTGATGGGACCGTGTACAGGCATAATCACTCTGTGTCTGACCCAGGGAGTCTTTGTTGGGACCGTGTAGAGGAATTATCGCTCCGCGTTTGACCCCGGGAGTGTATGATGGGACCGTGTAGAGGAATAATCACTCTGTGTCTATCCCCCGGGAGTGGTTGATGGGACGATGTGGAGGGTGTTTCACTCTGTGTCTGACCCCGGGAGTATGTGATGGGACGGTCTGGAGGGAGATTCACTCTGTGTCTGACCCTAGTAGTGTGTGATGGGACGGTGTGGAGGGAGTTTCTCTCTGTGTCTGACCCCGTGAGTGTACGATGGGACGGTGTGGAGGGAGATTCACTCTGTGTCTGACCCCGGGGGTGTTTGATGGGGCTGTGTAGAGGAACAATCACTCCGTGTCTGACCCCGGGAGTGTTGATGGGTCGATGTGGAGGGAGATTCACTCTGTGTCTGACCCCGGGAGTATGTAATGGGACGGTCTGGAGGGAGATTATCACTGTGTCTGACCCTAGTAGTGAGTGATGGGACGGTGTGGAAGGAGATTCACTTTGTGTCTGACGCCGGGAGTGTGTGATGGGACGATGTGGAGGGAGATTCACTCTGTGTCTGACCCGGTGAGCGTGTGATGACACGGTGTGGAGGGAGATTCACTCTTTGTCTGACCCCGGGAGTGTGTGATGCGACCGTGTAGATGAATAATCACTCTGTGTCTGACCACGGGACTGTGTGATGGGACGGTGTGGACGAAGATTCACATTGTGTCTGAAACCGAGAGTGTTTGATGGTGCCGTGTAGAGGAATAATCACTCTGTCTCTGACCCCGGGAGTGTTTGATGGGACCGTGTACAGGCATAATCACTCTGTGTCTGACCCCGGGAGTGTTTGATGGGACCGTGCAGAGTAATAATCACTCTGTGTCTGACCCAGGGATTCTTTGTTGGGACCGTGTAGAGGAATAATCGCTCCGCGTCTGACCCCGGGAGTGTTTGATGGGACCGTGTAGAGGAATAATCACTCTGTGTCTGACCACGGGAGTGTGTGATGGGATGGTGTGGAGGGAGATTCACTCTTTGTCTGACCACGGGAGTGTTTGATGGGACCGTGTAGAGGAATAATCACTCTGTGCCTGACCCGGTGAGAGTGTGATGAGACGGTGTGGAGAGTGATTCACTCATTGCCTGACCTCGAGAGTGTGTGATGGGTCCGTGTAGAGGAATAATCAGTCTGTGTCTGACCACCGGAGTGTTTGATGGGACCGTGTAGAGAAATAATCACTCTGTGTCTGACCCAGGGAGTTTTTGATGGGACCGTGTAGAGGAATAATCACTCTATGTCTGACCCCGGCTATGTGTGATGGGACGGTGTGGAGGGAGATTCGGTCTGTGTCTGAAATCGGGAGAGTGTGATGGGACGGGTACGAGGGAGATTCACTCTGTGACTGACACCGGATGTGTGTGATGGGACGGTGTGGAGGGAGATTCTCTCTGTGTCTGACCCCGGGAGAGTATGATGGGACGTTGTGGAGGGAAAGTCACTCTGTGTCTGACCCCCGGGAGTGTTTGATGGGACCGTGAAGAGGAATAATCACTCTGGGTCTGACCCCGTGAGCGTCTGATGACACGGTGTGGAGGGAGATTCACTGTCTGACCTCGGGAGAGTGTGATGCGACCGTGTAGAGGAATAATCACTCTGTGTCTGACCCCGGGAGTGTTTGATGGGACCGTGTACAGGCATAATCACTCTGTGTCTGACCCCGTGAGTGTTTGATGGGACCGTGCAGGGTAATAATTACTCTGTGTCTGACCCAGGGAGTCTTTGTTGGGACCGTGTAGAGGAATAATCGCTCCGCGTCTGACCCCGGGAGTGTTTGATGGGACCGTGTAGAGGAATAATCACTCTGTGTCTGACCACGGGAGTGTTTGATGGGACGAAGTGGAGGGAGATTCACTCAGAGTCTGACCCCGGGAGTATGTGATGGGACGGTGTAGAGGAATAATCACTCTGTGTCTGACCCCCGGGAGTGTTTGATGGGACTGTCTGGAGGGAGATTCACTCTGTGTCTGACCCTAGTAGTGTGTGATGGGACGGTGTGGAGGGAGATACACTTTGTGTCTGACGCCGGGAGTGTGTGATGGGACGATGTAGAGGGAGATTCACTCTGTGTCTGACCCCGGGAGTGAATGATGGGACGGTGTGGAGGGAGATTCACTCTGTGTCTGATCCCGGGAGTGTTTGATGGGACCGTGTAGAGGAATAATCACTCTGTGTCTGACCCCGGGAGTGTGTGATGGGACGGTGCGGATGGAGATTCACTCTGTGTCTGACCCCGGGAGTGTTTGATGGGACCGTGTAGAGGAATAATCTCTCTGTGTCTGACCACGGGAGTGTGTGATGGGACGATGTGGAGGGAGATTCACTCTATATCTGACCCCGTGAGTGTACGATGGGACGGTGTGGAGGGAAATTCACTCTGTGTTTGACCCCGGGTGTGTTTGATGGGACTGTGTAGAGGAATAATCACTCCGTGACTGACCCCGGGAGTGTTGATGGGACCGTGTAGAGGAATAATCACTCTGTGTCTGACCCCCGGGAATGTTGATGGGACCGTTTAGAGGAATAATCACTCTGTGTCTGAACCCCGGGAGTGTTTGATGGGACCGTGTAGAGGAATAATCACTCTGTGTCTGACCCCCGGGAGTGTTTGATGGGACGATGTGGAGGGAGATTCACTCTGTGTCTGACCCTAGTAGTGTGTGATGGGACGGTGTGGAAGGAGATTCACTCTGTGTCTGACGCCGGGAGTGTGTGATGGGACGATGTGGAGGGAGATTCACTCTATATCTGACCCCGTGAGTGTACGATGGTACGGTGTGGAGGGAGATTCACTGTGTTTGACCCCGGGGGTGTTTGATGGGACTGTGTAGAGGAATAATCACTCCGAGTCTGACCCCGGGAGTGTTGATGGGACCGTGTAGTGGAATAATCACTCTGTGTCTGACCCCCTGGAGTGTATGATGGGACCGTGTAGAGGAATAATCACTCTGTGTCTGACACCCGGGAGTGTTTGATGGGACGATGTGGAGGGAGATTCACTCAGAGTCTGACCCCGGGAGTATGTGATGGGACGGTGTAGAGGAATAATCACTCTGTGTCTGACCCCCGGGAGTGTTTGATGGGACTGTCTGGAGGGAGATTCACTCTGTGTCTGAACCAAGTAGTGTGTGATGGGACGGTGTGGAGGGAGATACACTTTGTGTCTGACGCCGGGAGTGTGTGATGGGACGATGTAGAGGGAGATTCACTCTGTGTCTGACCCCGGGAGTGAGTGATGGGACGGTGTGGAGGGAGATTCACTCTGTGTCTGATCCCGGGAGTGTTTGATGGGATCGTGTAGAGGAATAATCTCTCTGTGTCTGACAACGGGAGTGTGTGATGGGACGGTCTGGAGGGAGATTCACTCTGTGTCTGACGCCGGGAGTGTGTGATGGGACGATGTGGAGGGAGATTCACTCTATATCTGACCCAGTGAGTGTACGATGGGACGGTGTGGAGGCAGATTCACTCTGTGTCTGACCCCGGGAGAGTGTCATAGGACGGTGTGGAGGGAGATTCACTCTGTGTCTGACCCCCGGGAGTGCTTGATGGGACCGTGAGGAGAAATAATCACTCTGTGTCTGACCCCCGGGAGTGTTTGATGGGACCGTGTAGAGGAATAATCACTCTGTGTCTGACCCCCGGGAGTGTTTGATGGGACGATGTGGAGGGAGATTCACTCTGTGACTGACCCTAGTAGTGTGTGATGGGACGGTGTGGAAGGAGATTCCCTCTGTGTCTGACGCCGGGAGTGTGTGATGGGACGATGTGGAGTGAGATTCACTCTATATCTGACGCAGTGAGTGTACGATGGGACGGTGTGGAGGGAGATTCAGTCTGTGTTTGACCCCGGGGGTGTTTGATGGGACTGTGTAGAGGAATAATCACTCCGTGTCTGACCCCGGGAGTGTTGATGGGACCGTGTAGAGAAATAATCACTCTGTGTCTGATCCCCGGGAGTGTATGACGGGACCGTATAGAGGAATAATCACTCTGTGTCTGACCCCGGGAGTGTGTGATGGGTCGGTGTGGAGGGAGATTCAGTCTGTGTCTGAACTCGGGGGAGTGTGATGGGACTGGTAGGAGGGAGATTCACTCCGCGTCTGCCACCGGATGTGTGTGATGGGACGGTGTGGAGGGAGATTCACTCTGTGTCTGACCCCGGGATTGTGTGATGGGTTCGTGTAGAGGAATAATTACTCTGTGTGTGACACCGGGAGAGTGTGATGGGACGGTGTGGAGGGAGATACATTCTGTGTCTGATCCCGGGAGAGTATGATGGGACGTTGTGGAGGGAAAGTCACTCTGTGTCTGACCCCCGGGAGTGTTTGATGGGACCGTGTAGAGGAATAATCACTCTGTGTCTCACCCCCGGGAATTTTGATGGGACAGTGTAGAGGAATAATCACTCTGTGTCTGACCACGGGAGTGTGTGATGGGACGGTCTGGAGGGAGATTCACTCTGTGTCTCACCCCGGGAGTGTGTAATGGGCGGCGTAGAGAGAGATTCACTCTGTGTCTGACCCCGTGAGTGTTTGATGGGACCGTGTAGAGAAATAATCACTCTGTGTCTGACCCCCGGGAGTGTTGATGGGAACGTTTAGAGGAATAATCACTCTGTGTCTGACCCCCGGGAGTGTTTGATGGGACCGTGTAGAGGAATAATCACTCTGTGTCTGACCCCCGGGAGTGTTTGATGGGACGATGTGGAGGGAGATTCACTCTGTGTCTGACCCTAGTAGTGTGTGATGGGACGGTGTGGAAGGAGATTCACACTGTGTCTGACGCCGGGAGTGTGTGATGGGACGATGTGGAGGGAGATTCACTCTATATCTGACCCCGTGAGTGTACGATGGGACGGTGTGGAGGGAGATTCACTCTGTGTCTGACCCCGGGAGAGTTTCATAGGACGGTGTGGAGGGAGTTTCACTCTGTGTCTGACCCCCGGGAGTGTTTGGTGGGACCGTGTGGAGAAATAATCACTCTGTGTCTGACCCCAGGGTGTGTTGATGGGACCGTTTAGAGGAATAATGACTCTGTGTCTGACCCCCGGGAGTGTTTGATGGGACCGTGTAGAGGAATAATCACTCTGTGTCTGACTCCCGGGAGTGTTTGATGGGACGATGTGGAGGGAGATTCACTCTGTGTCTGACCCTAGTAGTGTGTGATGGGACGGTGTGGAAGGAGATTCACTCTGTGTCTGACGCCGGGAGTGTGTAATGGGACGGTGTGGAGGGAGATTCACTCTGTGTTTGACCCCGGGGGTGTTTGATGGGACTGTGTAGAGGAATAATCACTCCGTGTCTGACCCCGGGAGTGTTGATGGGACCGTGTAGAGGAATAATCACTCTGTGTCTGATCCCCGGGAGTGTATGACGGGACCGTATAGAGGAATAATCACTCTGTGTCTGACCCCGGGAGTGTGTGATGGGACAGTGTGGAGGGAGATTCAGTCTGTGTCTGAACTCGGGGGAGTGTGATGGGTCGGGTAGGAGGGAGATTCACTCTGCGTCTGCCACCGGATGTGTGTGATGGGACGGTGTGGAGGGAGATACATTCTGTGTCTGATCGCGGGAGAGTATGATGGGACGTTGTGGAGGGAAAGTCACTCTGTGTCTGACCCCCGGGAGTGTTTGATGGGACCGTGTAGAGGAATATTCACTCTGTGTCTGACCACGGGAGTTTGTGATGGGACGGTCTGGAGGGAGATTCACTCTGTGTCTGACCCCGGGAGTGCGTAATGGGCGGCGTAGAGTGAGATTCACTCTGTGTCTGACCCCGGGAGTGTTTGATGGGACCGTGTAGAGAAATAATCACTCTGTGTCTGACCCCCGGGAGTGTTGATGGGAACGTTTAGAGGAATAATCACTCTGTGTCTGACCCCCGGGAGTGTTTGATGGGACCGTGTAGAGGAATAATCACTCTGTGTCTGACCCCCGGGAGTGTTTGATGTGACGATGTGGAGGGAGATTCACTCTGTGTCTGACCCTAGTAGTGTGTGATGGGACGGTGTGGAAGGAGATTCACTCTGTGTCTGACGCCGGGAGTGTGTGATGGGACGATGTGGAGGGAGATTCACTCTATATCTGACCCCGTGAGTGTACGATGGGACGGTGTGGAGGGAGATTCACTCTGTGTTTGACCCCGGGAGTATGTGATGGGACCATGTAGAGGAATAATCACTCTGTGTCTGACCCCCGGGAGTGTTTGATGGGACTGTCTGGAGGGAGATTCACACTGTGTCTGACCCTAGTAGTGTGTGTGATGGGACGGTGTGGAGGGAGATTCACTTTGTGTCTGACGCCGGGAGTGTGTGATGGGACGATGGAGAGGGAGAATCACTCTGTGTCTGACCCCGGGAGTGAGTGATGGGACGGTGTGGAGGGAGATTCACTCTGTGTCTGATCCCGGGAGTGTTTGATGGGAACGTGTAGAGGAATAATCACTCTGTGTCTGACCCCGGGAGTGTGTGATGGGACGGTGCGGATGGAGATTCACTCTGTGTCTGACCCCGGGAGTGTTTGATGGGACCGTGTAGAGGAATAATCTCTCTGTGTCTGACCACGGGAGTGTGTGATGGGACGGTGTGGAGGGAGATTCACTCTGTTTCTGACCCCGGGGGTGTTTGATGGGACCGTGTAGAGGAATAATCACTCTGTGTCTGACCCCGGGAGTGTGTGATGGGACGGTGTGGGGGGAGATTCACTTTTTGTCTGACCCAGGGATTGTTTGATGGGACCGTGTAGAGGAATAATCACTCTGGGTCTGACCCCGTGAGCGTCTGATGACACGGTGTGGAGGGAGATTCACTCCTTGTCTGACCTCGGGAGTGTGTGATGCGACCGTGTAGATGAATAATCACTCTGTGTCTGACACCGGGACTGTTTGATGGGACGGTGTAGTGGAATAATCACTCTGTGTCTGACCCCGGGAGTGTTTGATGGGACGGTGTGGAGGGAGATTCACTTTTTGTATGACCCAGGGATTGTTTGATGGTACCGGGTAGAGGAATAATCACTCTGTGTCTGACCCCGTGAGCATGTGATGAGACGGTGTGGAGGGAGATTCACTGTTTGTCTGACCTCGGGAGAGTGTGATGCCACCGTGTAGAGGAATAATCACTCTGTGTCTGACCACGGGAGTGTGTGATGGGACCGTGTAGAGGAATAATCACTGTTTCTGAACACGGGAGTGTGTGATGGGACCGTGTAGAGCAATAATCACTCTGTGTCTGACCCCCGGGAGTGTTTGATGGGACCGTGTAGAGGAATAATCACTCTGTGTCTGACCCCGTGAGCATGTGATGAGACGGTGTGGAGGGAGATTCACTGTTTGTCTGACCTCGGGAGAGTGTGATGCCACCGTGTAGAGGAATAATCACTCTGTGTCTGACCACGGGAGTGTGTGATGGGACCGTGTAGAGGAATAATCACTGTTTCTGAACACGGGAGTGTGTGATGGGACCGTGTAGAGCAATAATCACTCTGTGTCTGACCCCCGGGAGTGTTGGATGGGACCGTGTAGAGGAATAATCACTCTGTGTCTGACCCCGGGAATGTGTGATGGGACGGTGTGGAGGGAGATTCAGTCTGTGTCTGAACTCGGGGGAGTGTGATGGGACGGGTAGGAGGGAGATTCACTCTGCGTCTGCCACCGGATTTGTATGATGGGACGGTGTGGAGGGAGATTCACTCTGTGTCTGACCCCGGGAGTGTGTAATGGGCGGTGTAGAGTGAGATTCACTCTGTGTCTGACCCCCGGGAGTGTTTGATGGGGCCGTGTAGAGGAATAATCACTCTGTGTCTCACCCCCGGGAATGTTGATAGGACAGTGTAGAGGAATAATCACTCTGTGTCTGACCACGGGAGTGTGTGATGGGACGGTCTGGAGGGAGATTCACTCTGTGTCTGACCCCGGGAGAGTGTGATAGGACGGTGTGGAGGGAGATTCACTCTGTGTCTGACCCCCGGGAGTGTGTGATGGGACGGTGTGGAGGGAGATTCAGTCTGTGTCTGAAATCGGGAGAGTGTGATGGGACGGGTAGGAGGGAGATTCACTCTGTGTCTGACACCGGATGTGTGTGATGTGACGGTGGGGAGGGAGATTCACTCTGTGTCTGACCCCGGGAGTGTGTAATGGGCGGTGTAGAGTGAGATTCACTCTGTGTCTGACCCCGGGAGAGTGTGATGGGACGGTGTGGAGGGAGATTCACTCTGTGTCTGACCCCAAGGAGTGTTTGATGGGACCGTGTAGAGAAATAATCACTCTGTGTCTGACCCCCGGGAGTGTTGATGGGACCGTGTAGAGGAATATTCACTCTGTGTCTGACCCCCGGGAGTGTTTGATGGGACCGTGCAGAGGAATAATCACTCTGTGTCTGACCCCCGGGAGTGTTTGATGGGACGATGTAGAGGGAGATTCACTCTGTGTCTGACCCCGGGAGTATGTGATGGGACGGTCTGAGCGAGATTCACTCTGTGTCTGACCCTAGTAGTGTGTGATGGGACGGTGTGGAGGGAGATTCACTCTGTGTTTGACACCGGGGGTGTTTGATGGGACTGTGTAGAGGAATAATCACTCCGTGTCTGACCCCGGGAGTGTAGATGGGACTGTGTAGAGGAATAATCACTCTGTGTCTGACCCACTGGAGTGTATGATGGGACCGTGTAGAGGAATAATCACTCTGTGTCTGACCCCGGCAGTGTTTGATGGGACCTTGTGGAGGGAGATTCACTCTGTGTCTGACCCCGGGAGTATGTGATGGGACGGTCTGGAGGGAGATTCACTCTGTGTCTGACCCCCGGGAGTGTTTGATGGGACCGTTTAGAGAAATAATCACTCTGTGTCTGACCCCCGGGAGTGTTTCATGGGACCGTGTAGAGGAATAATCACTCTGTGTCTGACCCCGGGAATGTGTGATGGGACGGTGTGGAGGGAGATTCAGTCTGTGTCTGAACTCGGGGGAGTGTGATGGGACGGGTAGGAGGGAGATTCACTCTGCGTCTGCCACCGGATGTGTGTGATGGGACGGTGTGGAGGGAGATTCACTCTGTGTCTGACCACAGGATTGTCTGATGGGTTCGTGTAGAGGAATAACCACTCTGTGTGTGACACCGGGAGAGTGTGATGGGACGGTGTGGAGGGAGATTCACTCTGTGTCTGACCCCGGGAGTGTGTAATGGGCGGTGTAGAGTGAGATTCACTCTGTGTCTGACGCCGGGAGTGTGTGATGGGACGATGTGGAGGGAGATTCACTCTATATCTGACCCCGTGAGTGTACGATGGGACGGTGTGGAGGGAGATTCACTCTGTGTTTGACCCCGGGGGTGTTTGATGGGACTCTGTAGAGGAATAATCACTCCGTGTCTGACCCCGGGAGTGTTGATGGGACCGTGTAGAGGAATAATCACTCTGTGTCTGACCCCCGGGAGTGTATGATGGGGCCGTGAAGAGGAATAATCACTCTGTGTCTGACCCCCGGGAGTGTGTGATGGGACGATGTGGAGGGAGATTCACTCTATATCTGACCCCGTGAGTGTACGATGGGACGGTGTGGAGGGAGATTCACTCTGTGTTTGACCCCGGGGGTGTTTGATGGGACTCTGTAGAGGAATAATCACTCCGTGTCTGACCCCGGGAGTGTTGATGGGACCGTGTAGAGGAATAATCACTCTGTGTCTGACCCCCGGGAGTGTATGATGGGGCCGTGAAGAGGAATAATCACTCTGTGTCTGACCCCCGGGAGTGTTTGATGGGACGATGTGGAGGGAGATTCACTCAGAGTCTGACCCCGGGAGTATGTGACGGGACGGTGTAGAGGAATAATCACTCTGTGTCTGACCCCCGGGAGTGTTTGATGGGACGGTCTGGAGGGAGATTCACTCTGTGTCTGACCCTGGTAGTTTGTGATGGGACGGTGTGGAGGGAGATTCACTTTGTGTCTGACGCCGGGAGTGCGTGATGGGACGATGTAGAGGGAGATTCACTCTGTGTCTGACCCCGGGAGTGTTTGATGGGACCGTGTTGAGGAATAATCACTCTGTGTCTGACCCCGGGAGTGTGTAATGGGCTGTGTAGAGTGAGATTCACTCTGTGTCTGACCCTGGGAGAGTGTGATAGGACGGTGTGGAGGGAGATTCACTCTGTGTCTGACCCCCGGGAGTGTGTGATGGGACGGTGTGGAGGGAGATTCACTCTGTGTCTGACCCCGGGAGTGTTTGATGGGACCGTGTAGAGGAATAATCACTCTGCGTCTGAACCCGTGAGCGTCTGATGACACGGTGTGGAGGGAGATTCACTCTTTGTCTGACCTCGGGAGTCTGTGATGCGACCGTGTAGAGGAATAATCTCTCTGTGTCTGACCACGGGAGTGTGTGATGGGACGGTGTGGAGGGAGATACACTCTGCGTCTGACCACGGGAGTGTTTGATGGGACCGTGTAGAGGAATAATCACTCTGTGTCTGACACCGGGACTGTTTGATGGGACGGTGTAGAGGAATAATCACTCTGTGTCTGACCCTGGAGTGTTTGATGGGACGGAGTGGAGGGAGATTCACTTTTTGTATGACCCAGGGATTGTTTGATGGTACCGGGTAGAGGAATAATCACTCTGTGTCTGTCCCCGTGAGCATGTGATGAGACGGTGTGGAGGGAGATTCACTGTTTGTCTGACCTCGGGAGAGTGTGATGCGACCGTGTAGAGGAATAATCACTCTGTGTCTGACCACGGGAGTGTGTGATGGGACCGTGTAGAGGAATAATCACTGTTTCTGACCACGATGTGTGTGATGGGACCGTGTAGAGGAATAATCACTCTGTGTCTGACCCCCGGGAGTGTTTGATGGGACCGTGTAGAGGAATAATCACTCTGTGTCTGACCCCGGGAGTGTGTGATGGGACGGTGTGGAGGGAGATTCAGTCTGTGTCTGAACTCGGGGGAGTGTGATGGGACGGGTAGGAGGGAGATTCACTCTGCGTCTGCCACCGGATGTGTGTGATGGGACTGTGTGGAGGGAGATTCACTCTGTGTCTGACCCCAGGATTGTCTGATGGGTTCCTGTAGAGGAATAATCACTCTGTGTGTGACACCGGGAGAATGTGATGGGACGGTGTGGAGGGAGATTCACTCTGTGTCTGACCCCGGGAGTGTGTAATGGGCGGTGTAGAGTGAGATTCACTCTGTGTCTGACCCCGGGAGTGTGTAATGGGCGGTGTAGAGTGAGATTCACTCTGTGTCTGACCCCGGGAGAGTGTGATAGGACGGTGTGGAGGGAGATTCACTCTGTGTCTGACCCCCGGGAGTGTGTGATGAGACGGTGTGGAGGGAGATTCACTCTGTGTCTGACCCAGGGATTGTTTGATGGGACCGTGTAGAGGAATAATCACTCTGCGTCTGACCCCGTGAGCGTCTGATGACACGGTGTGGAGGGAGATTCACTCTTTGTCTGACCTCGGGAGTCTGTGATGCGACCGTGTAGAGGAATAATCTCTCTGTGTCTGACCACGGGAGTGTGTGATGGGACGGTGTGGAGGGAGTTACACTCTGCGTCTGACCCCGGGAGTGTTTGATGGGACCGTGTAGAGGAATAATCACTCTGTGTCTGACACCGGGAATGTTGATGGGACAGTGTAGAGGAATAATCACTCTGTGTCTGACCACGGGAGTGTGTGATGGGACGGTCTGGTGGGAGATTCACTCTGTGTCTGACCCCGGAAGAGTGTGATAGGACGGTGTGGAGGGAGATTCACTCTGTGTCTGACCCCCGGGAGTGTGTGATGGGACGGTGTGGAGAGAGATTCACTCTGTTTCTGACCCAGGGATTGTTTGATGGGACCGTGTAGAGGAATAATCACTCTGCGTCTGACCCCGTGAGCGTCTGATGACACGGTGTGGAGGGAGATTCACTCTTTGTCTGACCTCGGGAGACTGTGATGCGACCGTGTAGAGGAATAATCTCTCTGTGTCTGACCACGGGAGTGTGTGATGGGACGGTGTGGAGGGAGATACACTCTGCGTCTGACCCCGGGAGTGTTTGATGGGACCGTGTAGAGGAATAATCACTCTGTGTCTGACACCGGGACTGTTTGATGGGACGGTGTAGAGGAATAATCACTCTGTGTCTGACCCCGGGAGTGTTTGATGGGACGGAGTGGAGGGAGATTCACTTTTTGTATGACCCAGGGATTACTTGATGGTACCGGGTAGGGGAATAATCACTCTGTGTCTGACCCCGTGAGCATGTGATGAGACGGTGTGGAGGGAGATTCACTCTGTGTCTGACCCCGGGAGTGTGTAATGGGCTGTGTAGAGTGAGATTCACTCTGTGTCTGACCCCGGGAGAGTGTGATAGGACGGTGTGGAGGGAGATTCACTCTGTGTCTGACCCCCGGGAGTGTGTGAAGGGACGGTGTGGAGGGAGATTCACTCTGTGTCTGACACAGGGTTTGTTTGATGGGACCGTGTAGAGGAATAATCACTCTGCGTCTGACCCCGTGAGCGTCTGATGACACGGTGTGGAGGGAGATTCACTCTTTGTCTGACCTCGGGAGTCTGTGATGCGACCGTGTAGAGGAATAATCTCTCTGTGTATGACCACGGGAGTGTGTGATGGGACGGTGTGGAGGGAGATACACTCTGCGTCTGACCCCGGGAGTGTTTGATGGGACCGTGTAGAGGAATAATCACTCTGTGTCTGACACCGGGACTGTTTGATGGGACGGTGTAGAGGATTAATCACTCTGTGTCTGACCCCGGGAGTGTTTGATGGGACGGAGTGGAGGGAGATTCACTTTTTGTATGACCCAGGGATTGTTTGATGGTACCGGGTAGAGGAATAATCACTCTGTGTCTGACACCGTGAGCATGTGATGAGACGGTGTGGAGGGAGATTCACTGTTTGTCTGACCTCGGGAGAGTGTGATGCGACCGTGTAGAGGAATAATCACTCTGTGTCTGACCACGGGAGTGTGTGATGGGACCGTGTAGAGGAATAATCACTGTTTCTGACCACGGGAGTGTGTGATGGGACCGTGTAGAGGAATAATCACTCTGTGTCTGACCCCCGGGAGTGTTTGATGGGACCGTGTAGAGGAATAATCACTCTGTGTCTGACTCCGGGAGTGTGTGATGGGATGGTGTGGAGGGAGATTCAGTCTGTGTCTGAACTCGGGGGAGTGTGATGGGACGGGTAGGAGGGAGATTCACTCTGCGTCTGCCACCGGATGTGTGTGATGGGACGGTGTGGAGGGAGATTCACTCTGTGTCTGACCCCAGGATTGTCTGATGGGTTCGTGTAGAGGAATAATCACTCTGTGTGTGACACAGGGAGAGTGTGATGGGACGGTGTGGAGGGAGATTCACTCTGTGTCTGACCCCGGGAGTGTGTAATGGGCGGTGTAGAGTGAGATTCACTCTGTGTCTGACCCCGGGAGAGTGTGATGGGACGGTGTGGAGGGAGAAACACTCTGTGTCTGACCCCCGGGAGTGTTTGATGGGGCCGTGTAGAGGAATAATCACTCTGTGTCTCACCCCCGGGAATGTTGATGGGACAGTGTAGGGGAATAATCACTCTGTGTCTGACCACGGGAGTGTGTGATGGGACGGTCTGGAGGGAGATTCACTCTGTGTCTGACCCCGGGAGTGTGTGATGGGCGGTGTAGAATGAGATTCACTCTGTGTCTGACCCCGGGAGAGTGTGATAGGACGGTATGGAGGGAGATTCACTCTGTGTCTGACCCCCGGGAGTGTGTGATGGGACGGTGTGGAGGGAGATTCAGTCTGTGTCTGAAATCGGGAGAGTGTGATGGGACGGGTAGGAGGGAGATTCACTCTGTGTCTGACACCGGATGTGTGTGATGTGACGGTGTGGAGGGAGATTCACTCTGTGTCTGACCCCGGGAGTGTGTAATGGGCGGTGTAGAGTGAGATTCACTCTGTGTCTGAGCCCGGGAGAGTGCGATGGGACGGTGTGGAGGGAGATTCACTCTGTGTCTGACCCCCGGGAGTGTTTGATGGGACCGTGTAGAGAAAGAATCACTCTGTGTCTGACCCCCGGGAGTGTTGATGGGACCGTGTAGAGGAATATTCACTCTGTGTCTGACCCCCGGGAGTGTTTGATGGGACCGTGCAGAGGAGTAATCACTCTGTGTCTGACCCCTGGGAGTGTTTGATGGGACGATGTAGAGGGAGATTCACTCTGTGTCTGACCCCGGGAGTATGTGATGGGACGGTCTGAGCGAGATTCACTCTGTGTCTGACCCTAGTAGTGTGTGATGGGACGGTGTGGAAGGAGATTCACTATGTGTCTGACGCCGGGAGTGTGTGATGGGACGATGTGGAGGGAGATTCACTCTATATCTGACCCAGTGAGTGTACGATGGGACGGTGTGGAGGGAGATTCACTCTGTGTTTGACCCCGGGGGTGTTTGATGGGACTGTGTAGAGGAATAATCACTCCGTGTCTGACCCCGGGAGTGTTGATGGGACCGTGTAGAGGAATAATCACTCTGTGTCTGACCCCCGGGAGTGTATGATGGGACCGTGTAGAGGAATAATCACTCTGTGTCTGACCCCCGGGAGTGTTTGATGGGACGATGTGGAGGGAGATTCACTCAGAGTCTGACCCCGGGAGTATGTGATGGGACGGTGTAGAGGAATAATCACTCTGTGTCTGACCCCCGGGAGTGTTTGATGGGACCGTCTGGAGGGAGATTCACTCTGTGTCTGACCCTAGTAGTGTGTGATGGTACGGTGTGGAGGGAGATTCACTTTGTGTCTGACGCCGGGAGTGCGTGATGGGACGATGTAGAGGGAGATTCACTCTGTGTCTGACCCCGGGAGTGAGTGATGGGACGGTGTGGAGGGAGATTCACTCTGTGTCTGATCCCGGGAGTGTTTGATGGGACCGTGTTGAGGAATAATCACTCTGTGTCTGACCCCGGGAGTGTGTGATGGGACGGTGCGGATGCAGATTCACTCTGTGTCTGACCCCGGGAGTGTTTGATGGGACCGTGTAGAGGAATAATCTCTCTGTGTCTGACCACGGGAGTGTGTGATGGGACGGTGTGGAGGGAGATTCATTCTTTGTCTGACCTCGGGAGTGTGTGATGCGACCGTGTAGATGAATAATCACTCTGTGTCTGACCACGGGACTGTGTGATGGGACGGTGTGGACGGAGATTCACACTGTGTCTGAAATCGGGAGAGTGTGATGGGACGGGTAGGAGGGAGATTCACTCTGTGTCTGACACCGGATGTGTGTGATGTGACGGTGTGGAGGGAGATTCACTCTGTGTCTGACCCCGGGAGTGTGTAATGGGCGGTGTAGAGTGAGATTCACTCTGTGTCTGAGCCCGGGAGAGTGCGATGGGACGGTGTGGAGGGAGATTCACTCTGTGTCTGACCCCCGGGAGTGTTTGATGGGACCGTGTAGAGAAAGAATCACTCTGTGTCTGACCCCCGGGAGTGTTGATGGGACCGTGTAGAGGAATATTCACTCTGTGTCTGACCCCCGGGAGTGTTTGATGGGACCGTGCAGAGGAGTAATCACTCTGTGTCTGACCCCTGGGAGTGTTTGATGGGACGATGTAGAGGGAGATTCACTCTGTGTCTGACCCCGGGAGTATGTGATGGGACGGTCTGAGCGAGATTCACTCTGTGTCTGACCCTAGTAGTGTGTGATGGGACGGTGTGGAAGGAGATTCACTATGTGTCTGACGCCGGGAGTGTGTGATGGGACGATGTGGAGGGAGATTCACTCTATATCTGACCCAGTGAGTGTACGATGGGACGGTGTGGAGGGAGATTCACTCTGTGTTTGACCCCGGGGGTGTTTGATGGGACTGTGTAGAGGAATAATCACTCCGTGTCTGACCCCGGGAGTGTTGATGGGACCGTGTAGAGGAATAATCACTCTGTGTCTGACCCCCGGGAGTGTATGATGGGACCGTGTAGAGGAATAATCACTCTGTGTCTGACCCCCGGGAGTGTTTGATGGGACGATGTGGAGGGAGATTCACTCAGAGTCTGACCCCGGGAGTATGTGATGGGACGGTGTAGAGGAATAATCACTCTGTGTCTGACCCCCGGGAGTGTTTGATGGGACGGTCTGGAGGGAGATTCACTCTGTGTCTGACCCTAGTAGTGTGTGATGGTACGGTGTGGAGGGAGATTCACTTTGTGTCTGACGCCGGGAGTGCGTGATGGGACGATGTAGAGGGAGATTCACTCTGTGTCTGACCCCGGGAGTGAGTGATGGGACGGTGTGGAGGGAGATTCACTCTGTGTCTGATCCCGGGAGTGTTTGATGGGACCGTGTTGAGGAATAATCACTCTGTGTCTGACCCCGGGAGTGTGTGATGGGACGGTGCGGATGCAGATTCACTCTGTGTCTGACCCCGGGAGTGTTTGATGGGACCGTGTAGAGGAATAATCTCTCTGTGTCTGACCACGGGAGTGTGTGATGGGACGGTGTGGAGGGAGATTCACTCTGTGTCTGACCCAGGGATTGTTTGATGGGACCGTGTAGAGGAATAATCACTCTGCGTCTGACCCCGTGAGCGTCTGATGACACGGTGTGGAGGGAGATTCACTCTTTGTCTGACCTCGGGAGTCTGTGATGCGACCGTGTAGAGGAATAATCTCTCTGTGTCTGACCACGGGAGTGTGTGATGGGACGGTGTGGAGGGAGATACACTCTGCGTCTGACCCCGGGAGTGTTTGATGGGACCGTGTAGAGGAATAATCACTCTGTGTCTGACACCGGGACTGTTTCATGGGACGGTGTAGAGGAATAATCACTCTGTGTCTGACCCCGGGAGTTTTTGATGGGACGGTGTGGAGGGAGATTCACTTTTTGTATGACCCAGGGATTGTATGATGGTACCGGGTAGAGGAATAATCACTCTGTGTCTGACCCCGTGAGCATGTGATGAGACGGTGTGGAGGGAGATTCACTGTTTGTCTGACCTCGGGAGAGTGTGATGCGACCGTGTAGAGGAATAATCACTCTGTGTCTGACCACGGGAGTGTGTGATGTGACCGTGAAGAGGAATAATCACTGTTTCTGACCACGGGAGTGTGTGATGGGACCGTGTAGAGGAATAATCACTCTGTGTCTGACCCCCGGGATTGTTTGATGGGACCGTGTATAGGAATAATCACTCTGTGTCTGACCCCGGGAGTGTGTGATGGGACGGTGTGGAGGGAGATTCAGTCTGTGTCTGAACTCGGGGTAGTGTGATGGGACGCGTAGGAGGGGGATTCACTCTGCGTCTGCCACCGGATGTGTGTGATGGGACGGTGTGGAGGGAGATTCACTCTGTGTCTGACCCCAGGATTGTCTGATGGGTTCGTGTAGAGGAATAATCACTCTGTGTGTGACACCGGGAGAGTGTGATGGGACGGTGTGGAGGGAGATTCACTCTGTGTCTGACCCCGGGAGTGTATAATGGGCGGTGTAGAGTGAGATTCACTCTGTGTCTGACCACGGGAGTGTTTGATGGGACCGTGTAGAGGAATAATCTCTCTGTGTCTGACCCCGGGAGTGTTTGATGGGACCGTGTACAGGCATAATCACTCTGTGTCTGACCCCGGGAGTGTTTGATGGGACCGTGCAGAGTAATAATCACTCTGTGTCTGACCCAGGGAGTCTTTGTTGGGACCGTGTAGAGGAATAATCGCTCCGCGTCTGACCCCGGGAGTGTTTGATGGGACCGTGTAGAGGAATAATCACTCTGTGTCTGTCCCCCGGGAGTGTTTGATGGGACTATTTGGAGGGAGATTCACTCTGTGTCTGACCCTAGTAGTGTGTGATGGGACGGTGTGGAGGGAGTATCACTCTGTGTCTGACCCCGTGAGTGTACGATGGGACGGTGTGGAGGGAGATTCACTCTGTGTCTGACCCCGGGAGTGTTGATGGGACCTTGTAGAGGAATAATCACTCTGTGTCTGAACCCCGGGTGTGTTTGATGGGACGATGTGGAGGGAGATTATCTCTGTGTCTGACCCTAGTAGTGTGTGATGGTACGGTGTGGAAGGAGATTCACTCTGTGTCTGACCCCGGGAATATGTGATGGGACTGTCTGGAGGGAGATAATCTCTGTGTCTGACCCTAGTAGTGTGTGATGGGACGGTGTGGAAGGAGATTCACTTTGTGTCTGACGCCGGGAGTGGGTGATGGGACGGTGCGGATGGAGATTCACTCTGTGTCTGACCCCGGGAGTGTGTGATGGGACGGTGCGGATGGAGATTCACTCTGTGTCTGACCCCGGGAGTGTTTGATGGGACCGTGTAGAGGAATAATCACACTGTGTCTGACCCCGGGAGTGTGTGATGGGACGGTGCGGATGGAGATTCACTCTGTGTCTGACCCCGGGAGTGTTTGATGGGACCGTGTAGAGGAATAATCACACTGTGTCTGACCCCGGGAGTGTGTGATGGGACGGTGCGGATGGAGATTCACTCTGTGTCTGACCCCGGGAGTGTTTGATGGGACCGTGTAGAGGAATAATCTCTCTGTGTCTGACCACGGGAGCGTGTGATGGGACGGTGTTGGGGGAGATACACTCTTTTTGTCTGACCCCGGGAGTGTTTGATGGGAAGGTGTAGAGGAATAATCACTCTGTGTCTGACCCCGGGAGTGTTTGATGGGACGGTGTGGAGGGAGATTCACTTTTTGTCTGACCCAGGGGTTGTTTGATGGTACCGTGTAGAGGAATAATCACTCTGTGTCTGACCCCGTGAGCGTGTGATGAGACGGTGTGGAGGGAGATTCACTGTTTGTCTGACCTCGGGAGAGTGTGATGCGACCGTGTAGAGGAATAATCACTCTGTGTCTGACCACGGGAGTGTGTGATGGGACCGTGTAGAGGAATAATCACTCTGTGTCTGACCACGGGAGTGTGTGATGGGACCGTGTGGAGGAATAATCACTCTGTGTCTGACCCACGGGAGTGTTTGATGGGACGATGTGGAGGGAGATTCACTCTGTGTCTGACCCCGGCAGTATGTGATGGGACGGTCTGGAGGGAGATTCACTCTGTGTCTGACCCTAGTAGTGTGTGATGGGACGGTGTGGAGGGACATTCACTCTGTGTCTGACCCCGGGAGTGTTTGATGGGACCGTGTAGAGGCATAATCACTCTGAGTCTGACCCCGGGAGTGTGTGATGGGACGGTGTGGAGGGAGATTCACTCCTTTTCTGACCCCGGGAGTGTGTGATGGGTCCGAGTAGAGGAATAATCAGTCTGTGTCTGACCCCGGGAGTGTTTGATGGGACCGTGTAGAGGAATAATCACTCAGTATCTGACCCCGGGAGTGTTTGATGGGACCGTGTAGAGGCATAATCACTGTGTCTGACCCCGGGAGTGTTGGTTTGGACCGTGTAGAGTAATAATCACTCTGTGTCTGACCCAGGGAGTTTTTGATGGGACCGTGTAGAGGAATAATCACAATGTGTCTGACCCCGGGTGTG
This sequence comes from Hypanus sabinus, assembly GCF_030144855.1. Taxonomy (NCBI): domain Eukaryota; kingdom Metazoa; phylum Chordata; class Chondrichthyes; order Myliobatiformes; family Dasyatidae; genus Hypanus; species Hypanus sabinus. The sequence goes on along the minus strand of NW_026781239.1, from coordinate 364,840 downwards.
TTTAATGGGACCGTGTAGAGGAATAATCACTCTGTGTCTGACACCCGGGAGTGTTTGAATGGACCGTGTAGAGGAATAATCACTCTATGTCTGACCCCGGGAGTGTGTGATGGGACGGTGTGGAGGGAGATTCAGTCTGTGTCTGAAATCGGGAGAGTTTAATGGGACGGGTATGAGGGAGATTCACTCTGTGTCTGACACCGGATGTGTGTGATGTGACGGTGTGGAGGGAGAGTCACTCTGTGTCTGACTCCGGGATTGTGTGATGGGTTCGTGTAGAGGAATAACCAATCTGTCTGACCCCGGGAGAGTGTGATGGGACGGTGTGGAAGGAGATTCACTCTGTGTCTGACCCCGGGAGTGTGTAATGGGCGGTGTAGAGTGAGATTCACTCTCTGTCTGACCCCGGGAGTGTTTGATGGGATGGTGTGGAGGGAGATTCACTTTTTGTCTGACCCAGGCATTGTTTGATGGTACCGGGTAGAGGAATAATCACTCTGTGTCTGACCCCGTGAGCGTGTGATGAGACGGTGTGGAGGGAGATTCACTGCTTGTCTGACCTCGGGAGAGTGTTATGCGACTGTGTAGAGGAATAATCACTCTGTGTCTGACCACGGGAGTATGTGATGGGACCGTGTAGAGGAATAATCACTCTGTGTCTGACCACGGGAGTGTGTGATGGGTCCGAGTAGAGGAATAATCAGTCTGTGTCTGACCCCGGGAGTGTTTGATGGGACCGTGTAGAGGAATAATCACTCAGTATCTGACCCCGGGAGTGTTTGATGGGACCGTGTAGAGGCATAATCACTGTGTCTGACCCCGGGAGTGTTGGTTTGGACCGTGTAGAGTAATAATCACTCTGTGTCTGACCACGGGAGTATGTGATGGGACCGTGTAGAGGAATAATCACTCTGTGTCTGACCACGGGAGTGTGTGATGGGACCGTGTGGAGGAATAATCACTCTGTGTCTGACCCACGGGAGTGTTTGATGGGACGATGTGGAGGGAGATTCACTCTGTGTCTGACCCCGGGAGTATGTGATGGGACGGTGTGGATGGAAGTTCACTCTGTGTCTGACCCCGGGAGGGTTCGATGGGACCGTGTAGAGGCATAATCACTCTGAGTCTGACCCCGGGAGTGTCTGATGGAACGGTGTGGAGGGAGATTCACTCTTTTTCTGACCACGGGAGTGTTTGATGGGACCGTGTAGTGGAATAATCACTCTGTCCCTGACCCCGTGAGAGTGTGATGAGACGGTGTGGAGAGTGATTCACTAATTTTCTGACCTCAGGAGTGTGTGATGGGTCCGAATAGAGGAATAATCAGTCTGTGTCTGACCCCGGGAGTGTTTGATGGGACCGTGTAGAGGAATAATCACTCAGTATCTGAACCCGGGAGTGTTTGATGGGACCGTTTAGAGGCATAATCACTCTGTGTCTGACCCCGGGAGTTTTTGATTGGACCGTCTACAGTAATAATCACTCTGTGTCTGACCCAGAGAGTTTTTGATGGGACCGTGCAGAGGAATAATCACAATGTGTCTGACCCCGGGTGTGTTTGATGGGATCGTGTAGAGGAATAATCACTCTGTGTCTGACCCCCGGGAGAGTTTGAATGGACCGTGTAGAGGAATAATCACTCTATGTCTGTCCCCGGGAGTGTGTGATGGGACGGTGTGGAGGGAGATTCAGTCTGTGTCTGAAATCGGGAGAGTGTGATGGGACGGGTAGGAGGGAGATTCACTCTGTGTCTGACCCCGGGATTGTGTGATGGGTTCGTGTAGAGGAATAATCACTCTGTGTCTGACACCGGGAGAGTGTGATGGGTTCGTGTAGAGGAATAATCACTCTGTGTCTGACCCCGGGAGAGTGTGATGGGACGGTGTGGAGGGAGATTCACTCTGTGTCTGTCCCCGGGAGTGTGTAATGGGCGGTGTGGAGTGAGATTCACTCTGTGTCTGACCCCCGGGAGTGTTTGATGTGACAGTGTAGAGGTATAATCACTTTGTGTCTGACCCCCGGGAGTGTTGATGGGACCGTGTAGAGGTATAATCACTCTGTGTCTGACCACGGGACTGTGTGATTGGACGGTCTGGAGGGAGATTCACTCTGTGCCTGACCCCGGGAGTCTTTGATGGGACCGTGTAGATGAATAATCACTCTGTTTCTGACCCCGGGAGTGTGTGATGGGACTGTGTGGAGGGAGATTCACTCTGTGTTTGACACCGGGGGTGTTTGATGGGACTGTGTAGAGGGATAATCACTCCGTGTCTGACCCCCGGGAGTGTATGATGGGACCGTGTAGAGGAATAATCACTCTGTGTGTGACCCCGGGAGTATGTGATGGGACGGTCTGGAGGGAGATTCACTCTGTGTCTGACCCTAGTAGTGTGTGATGGGACGGTGTGGAGGGAGATTCACTTTGTGTCTGACGCCGGGAGTATGTGATGGGACGATGTGGAGGGAGAATCACTCTGTGTCTGATCCCGGGAGTGTTTGATGGGACCGTGTAGAGGAATAATCACTCTGTCCCTGACCCCGTGAGAGTGTGATGAGACGGTGTGGAGAGTGATTCACTCATTTTCTGACCTCAGGAGTGTGTGATGGGTCCGAGTAGAGGAATAATCAGTCTGTGTCTGACCCCGGGAGTGTTTGATGGGACAGTGTAGAGGAATAATCACTCAGTATCTGACCCCGGGAGTGTTTGATGGGACCGTTTAGAGTAATAATCACTCTGTGTCTGACCCCGGGAGTGTTTGATTGGATCGTGCAGAGGAATAATCACAATGTGTCTGACCCCGGGTGTGTTTGATGGGATCGTGTGGAGGAATGATCACTCAGTGTCTGACCCCCGGGAGTGTTTGAATGGACCGTGTAGAGGAATAATCACTCTATGTCTGACCCCGGGAGTGTGTGATGGGACGGTGTGGAGGGAGATTCATTCTGTGTCTGAAATCGGGAGAGTGTGATGGGACGGGTAGGAGGGAGATTCACTCTGTGTCTGACCCCGGGATTGTGTGATGGGTTCGTGTAGAGGAATAATCACTCTGTGTCTGACCCCGGGAGAGTGTGATGGGTTCTTGTAGAGGAATAATCACTCTGTGTCTGACCCCGGGAGAGTGTGATGGGTTCTTGTAGAGGAATAATCACTCTGTGTCTGACCCCGGGAGAGTGTGATGGGACGGTGTGGAGTGAGATTCACTCTGAGTCTGACCCCCAAGAGTGTTTGATGGGACAGTGTAGAGGAATAATCACTCTCTGTCTGACCCCCGGGAGTGTTTGATGGGACCGTGTAGAGGAATAATCACTCTGTGTCTGACCCCGGGAGTGTACGATGGGACCGTGTAGAGGAATAATCACTCTGTGTCTGACACCCGGGAGTGTTTGAATGGACCGTGTAGAGGAATAATCACTCTATGTCTGACCCCGGAAGTGTGTGATGGGACGGTGTGGAGGGAGATTCAGTCTGTGTCTGAAATCGGGAGAGTTTAATGGGACGGGTATGAGGGAGATTCACTCTGTGTCTGACACCGGATGTGTGTGATGTGACGGTGTGGAGGGAGATTCACTCTGTGTCTGACCCCGGGATTGTGTGATGGATTCGTGTAGAGGAATAACCACTCTGTGTCTGACCCCGGGAGAGTGTGATGGGACGGTGTGGAGGGAGATTCACACTGTGTCTGACCCCGGGAGTGTGTAATGGGCGGTGTAGAGTGAGATTCACTCTGTGTCTGACCCCGGGAGTGTTTGATGGGATGGTGTGGAGGGAGATTCACTTTTTGTCTGACCCAGGCATTGTTTGATGGTACCGGGTAGAGGAATATTCACTCTGTGTCTGAACCCGTGAGCGTGTGATGAGACGGTGTGGAGGGAGATTCACTGCTTGTCTGACCTCGGGATAGTGTTATGCGACGGTGTAGAGGAATAATCACTCTGTGTCTGACCACGGGAGTATGTGATGGGACCGTGTAGAGGAATAATCACTCTGTGTCTGACCCCCGGGAGTGTTTGAATGGACCGTGTAGAGGAATAATCACTCTATGTCTGACCCCGGGAGTGTGTGATGGGACGGTGTGGAGGGAGATTCAGTCTGTGTCTGAAATCGGGAGAGTGTGATGGCACGGGTAGGAGGGAGATTCACTCTGTGTCTGACCCCGGGATTGTGTGATGGGTTCGTGTAGAGGAATAATCACTCTGTGTCTGACCCCGGGAGAGTGTGATGGGTTCGTGTAGAGGAATAATCACTCTGTGTCTGACCCCGGGAGAGTGTGATGGGACGGTGTGGAGGGAGATTCACACAGTGTCTGACCCCGGGAGAGTGTAATGGGCGGTGTGGAGTGAGATTCACTCAGAGTCTGACCCCCGGGAGTGTTTGATGGGACAGTGTAGAGGAATAATCACTCTCTGTCTGACCCCCGGGAGTGTTTGATGGGACCGTGTAGAGGAATAATCACTCTGTGTCTGACCCCGGGATTGTACGATGGGACCGTGTAGAGGAATAATCACTCTGTGTCTGACCCCGGGAGTGTTTGATGGGACCGTGTAGAGGCATAATCACTCTGAGTCTGACCCCGGGAGTGTGTGATGGGACGGTGTGGAGGGAGATTCACTCTTTTTCTGACCCCGGGAGTGTGTGATGGGTCGGAGTAGAGGAATAATCAGTCTGTGTCTGACCCCGGGAGTGTTTGATGGGACAGTGTAGAGGAATAATCACTCTGTGTCTGACCCCGGGAGAGTGTGATGGGTTCTTGTAGAGGAATAATCACTCTGTGTCTGACCCCGGGAGAGTGTGATGGGTTCTTGTAGAGGAATAATCACTCTGTGTCTGACCCCGGGAGAGTGTGATGGGACGGTGTGGAGTGAGATTCACTCTGAGTCTGACCCACAAGAGTGTTTGATGGGACAGTGTAGAGGAATAATCACTCTGAGTCTGACCCCGGGAGTGTGTGATGGGACGGTGTGGAGGGAGATTCACTCTTTTTCTGACCCCGGGAGTGTGTGATGGGTTCGAGTAGAGGAATAATCAGTCTGTGTCTGACCCAGGGAGTTTTTGATGGGACCGTGTAGAGGAATAATCACAATGTGTCTGACCCCGGGTGTGTTTAATGGGACCGTGTAGAGGAATAATCACTCTGTGTCTGACACCCGGGAGTGTTTGAATGGACCGTGTAGAGGAATAATCACTCTATGTCTGACCCCGGAAGTGTGTGATGGGACGGTGTGGAGGGAGATTCAGTCTGTGTCTGAAATCGGGAGAGTTTAATGGGACGGGTATGAGGGAGATTCACTCTGTGTCTGACACCGGATGTGTGTGATGTGACGGTGTGGAGGGAGATTCACTCTGTGTCTGACCCCGGGATTGTGTGATGGGTTCGTGTAGAGGAATAACCACTCTGTGTCTGACCCCGGGAGAGTGTGATGGGACGGTGTGGAGGGAGATTCACACTGTGTCTGACCCCGGGAGTGTGTAATGGGCGGTGTAGAGTGAGATTCACTCTGTGTCTGACCCCGGGAGTGTTTGATGGGATGGTGTGGAGGGAGATTCTCTTTTTGTCTGACCCAGGCATTGTTTGATGGTACCGGGTAGAGGAATATTCACTCTGTGTCTGACCCCGTGAGCGTGTGATGAGACGGTGTGGAGGGAGATTCACTGCTTGTCTGACCTCGGGATAGTGTTATGCGACGGTGTAGAGGAATAATCACTCTGTGTCTGACCACGGGAGTATGTGATGGGACCGTGTAGAGGAATAATCACTCTGTGTCTGTCCCCCGGGAGTGTTTGAATGGACCGTGTAGAGGAATAATCACTCTATGTCTGACCCCGGGAGTGTGTGATGGGACGGTGTGGAGGGAGATTCAGTCTGTGTCTGAAATCGGGAGAGTGTGATGGCACGGGTAGGAGGGAGATTCACTCTGTGTCTGACCCCGGGATTGTGTGATGGGTTCGTGTAGAGGAATAATCACTCTGTGTCTGACCCCGGGAGAGTGTGATGGGTTCGTGTAGAGGAATAATCACTCTGTGTCTGACCCCGGGAGAGTGTGATGGGACGGTGTGGAGGGAGATTCACACAGTGTCTGACCCCGGGAGAGTGTAATGGGCGGTGTGGAGTGAGATTCACTCAGAGTCTGACCCCCGGGAGTGTTTGATGGGACAGTGTAGAGGAATAATCACTCTCTGTCTGACCCCCGGGAGTGTTTGATGGGACCGTGTAGAGGAATAATCACTCTGTGTCTGACCCCGGGAGTGTACGATGGGACCGTGTAGAGGAATAATCACTCTGTGTCTGACCCCGGGAGTGTTTGATGGGACCGTGTAGAGGCATAATCACTCTGAGTCTGACCCCGGGAGTGTGTGATGGGACGGTGTGGAGGGAGATTCACTCTTTTTCTGACCCCGGGAGTGTGTGATGGGTCGGAGTAGAGGAATAATCAGTCTGTGTCTGACCCCGGGAGTGTTTGATGGGACAGTGTAGAGGAATAATCACTCAGTATCTGACCCCGGGAGTGTTTGATGGGACCGTTTAGAGTAATAATCACTCTGTGTCTGACCCCGGGAGTGTTTGATTGGACCGTGCAGAGGAATAATCACAATGTGTCTGACCCCGGGTGTGTTTGATGGGATCGTGTGGAGGAATAATCACTCAGTGTCTGACCCCCGGGAGTGTTTGAATGGACCGTGTAGAGGAATAATCACTCTATGTCTGACCCCGGGAGTGTGTGATGGGACGGTGTGGAGGGAGATTCATTCTGTGTCTGAAATCGGGAGAGTGTGATGGGACGGGTAGGAGGCAGATTCACTCTGTGTCTGACCCCGGGATTGTGTGATGGGTTCGTGTAGAGGAATAATCACTCTGTGTCTGACCCCGGGAGAGTGTGATGGGTTCTTGTAGAGGAATAATCACTCTGTGTCTGACCCCGGGAGAGTGTGATGGGTTCTTGTAGAGGAATAATCACTCTGTGTCTGACCCCGGGAGAGTGTGATGGGACGGTGTGGAGTGAGATTCACTCTGAGTCTGACCCCCAAGAGTGTTTGATGGGACAGTGTAGAGGAATAATCACTCTCTGTCTGACCCCCGGGAGTGTTTGATGGGACCGTGTAGAGGAATAATCACTCTGTGTCTGACCCCGGGAGTGTACGATGGGACCGTGTAGAGGAATAATCACTCTGTGTCTGACCCCAGGAGTGTTTGATGGGACCGTGTAGAGGCATAATCACTCTGAGTCTGACCCCGGGAGTGTGTGATGGGACGGTGTGGAGGGAGATTCACTCTTTTTCTGACCCCGGGAGTGTGTGATGGGTCCGAGTAGAGGAATAATCAGTCTGTGTATGACCCCGGGAGTGTTTGATGGGACCGTGTAGAGGAATAATCACTCAGTATCTGACCACGGGAGTGTTTGATGGGACCGTGTAGAGGCATAATCACTCTGTGTCTGACCCCGGGAGTGTTTGATTGGACCGTGTAGAGTAATAATCACTCTGTGTCTGACCCAGGGAGTTTTTGATGGGACCGTGTAGAGGAATAATCACAATGTGTCTGACCCCGGGTGTGTTTAATGGGACCGTGTAGAGGAATAATCACTCTGTGTCTGACACCCGGGAGTGTTTGAATGGACCGTGTAGAGGAATAATCACTCTATGTCTGACCCCGGAAGTGTGTGATGGGACGGTGTGGAGGGAGATTCAGTCTGTGTCTGAAATCGGGAGAGTTTAATGGGACGGGTATGAGGGAGATTCACTCTGTGTCTGACACCGGATGTGTGTGATGTGACGGTGTGGAGGGAGATTCACTCTGTGTCTGACCCCGGGATTGTGTGATGGGTTCGTGTAGAGGAATAACCACTCTGTGTCTGACCCCGGGAGAGTGTGATGGGACGGAGTGGAGGGAGATTCACACTGTGTCTGACCCCGGGAATGTGTAATGGGCGGTGTAGAGTGAGATTCACTCTGTGTCTGACCCCGGGAGTGTTTGATGGGATGGTGTGGAGGGAGATTCACTTTTTGTCTGACCCAGGCATTGTTTGATGGTACCGGGTAGAGGAATATTCACTCTGTGTCTGACCCCGTGAGCGTGTGATGAGACGGTGTGGAGGGAGATTCACTGCTTGTCTGACCTCGGGATAGTGTTATGCGACGGTGTAGAGGAATAATCACTCTGTGTCTGACCCCGGGAGAGTGTGATGGGACGGTGTGGAGGGAGATTCACACAGTGTCTGACCCCGGGAGAGTGTAATGGGCGGTGTGGAGTGAGATTCACTCAGAGTCTGACCCCCGGGAGTGTTTGATGGGACAGTGTAGAGGAATAATCACTCTCTGTCTGACCCCCGGGAGTGTTTGATGGGACCGTGTAGAGGAATAATCACTCTGTGTCTGACAACGGGAGTGTACGATGGGACCGTGTAGAGGAATAATCACTCTGTGTCTGACCCCGGGAGTGTTTGATGGGACCGTGTAGAGGCATAATCACTCTGAGTCTGACCCCGGGAGTGTGTGATGGGACGGTGTGGAGGGAGATTCACTCTTTTTCTGACCCCGGGAGTGTGTGATGGGTCGGAGTAGAGGAATAATCAGTCTGTGTCTGACCCCGGGAGTGTTTGATGGGACCGTGTAGAGGAATAATCACTCAGTATCTGACCACGGGAGTGTTTGATGGGACCGTGTAGAGGCATAATCACTCTGTGTCTGACCCCGGGAGTGTTTGATTGGACCGTGTAGAGTAATAATCACTCTGTGTCTGACCCAGGGAGTTTTTGATGGGACCGTGTAGAGGAATAATCACAATGTGTCTGACCCCGGGTGTGTTTAATGGGACCGTGTAGAGGAATAATCACTCTATGTCTGACCCCGGGAGTGTGTGATGGGACGGTGTGGAGGGAGATTCAGTCTGTGTCTGAAATAGGGAGAGTTTAATGGGACGGGTATGAGGGAGATTCACTCTGTGTCTGACACCGGATGTGTGTGATGTGACGGTGTGGAGGGAGATTCACTCTGTGTCTGACCCCGGGATTGTGTGATGGGTTCGTGTAGAGGAATAACCACTCTGTGTCTGACCCCGGGAGAGTGTGATGGGACGGTGTGGAGGGAGAATCCCTCGGTGTCTGACCCCGGGAGTGTGTAATGGGCGGTGTAGAGTGAGATTCACTCTGTGCCTGACCCCGGGAGTGTTTGATGGGATGGTGTGGAGGGAGATTCACTTTTTGTCTGACCCAGGCATTGTTTGATGGTACCGGGTAGAGGAATAATCACTCTGTGTCTGACCCCGTGAGCGTGCGATGAGACGGTGTGGAGGGAGATTCACTGCTTGTCTGACCTCGGGAGAGTGTTATGCGACTGTGTAGTGGAATAATCACTCTGTGTCTGACCACGGGAGTATGTGATGGGACCGTGTAGAGGAATAATCACTCTGTGTCTGACCACGGGAGTGTGTGATGGGACCGTGTGGAGGAATAATCACTCTGTGTCTGACCCACGGGAGTGTTTGATGGGACGGTGTGGATGGAAGTTCACTCTGTGTCTGACCCCGGGAGTGTGTGATGGAACGGTGTGGAGGGAGATTCACTCTTTTTCTGACCACGGGAGTGTTTGATGGGACCGTGTAGAGGAATAATCACTCTGTCCCTGACCCCGTGAGAGTGTGATGAGACGGTGTGGAGAGTGATTCACTCATTTTCTGACCTCAGGAGTGTGTGATGGGTCCGAGTAGAGGAATAATCAGTCTGTGTCTGACCCCGGGAGTGTTTGATGGGACCGTGTAGAGGAATAATCACTCAGTATCTGACCCCGGGAGTGTTTGATGGGACCGTTTAGAGGCATAATCACTCTGTGTCTGACCCCGGGAGTTTTTGATTGGACCGTCTAGAGTAATAATCACTCTGTGTCTGACCCAGAGAGTCTTTGATGGGACCGTGCAGAGGAATAATCACAATGTGTCTGACCCCGGGTGTGTTTGATGGGATCGTGTAGAGGAATAATCACTCTGTGTCTGACCCCCGGGAGTGTTTGAATGGACCGTGTAGAGGAATAATCACTCTATGTCTGACCCCGGGAGTGTGTGATGGGACGGTGTGGAGGGGATTCAGTCTGTGTCTGAAATCGGGAGAGTGTGATGGGACGGGTAGGAGGGAGATTCACTCAGTGTCTGACCCCGGGAGTGTTTGATGGGTTCGTGTAGAGGAATAATCCCTCTGTGTCTGACCAAGGGAGTGTGTGATGGGTTCGTGTAGAGGAATAATCACTCTGTGTCTGACCCCTGGAGAGTGTGATGGGACGGTGTGGAGGGAGATTCACTCAGTGTCTGACCCCGGGAGTGTGTAATGGGCGGTGTGGAGAGAGATTCACACTGTGTCTGACCCACGGGAGTGTTTGATGGGACAGTGCAGAGGAACAATCACTCTGTGTCTGACCACCGGGAGTGTTTGATGGGACCGTGTAGAGGAATATTCACTCTGTGTCTGACCCCCGGGAATGTTGATGGGACCGTGTAGAGGAATAATCACTCTGTGTCTGACCACGGGAGTGTGTGATGGACGGTCTGGAGGGAGATTCACTCTTTGTCTGACCCCGGGAGTGTTTGATGGGACCGTGTAGAGGAATAATCACTCTGTGCCTGACCCCGTGAGAGTGTGATGAGACGGTGTGGAGAGTGATTCACCAATTGTCTGACCTCGGGAGTGTGTGATGGGTCCGTGTAGAGGAATAATCAGTCTGTGTCTGACCCCGGGAGAGTTTGATGGGACCGTGTAGAGGCATAATCACACTGTATGTTACCCCTGGAGTGTTTGACTGGACCGTGTAGAGTAATAATCACTCTGTGTCTGACCCAGGGAGTGTTTGATGGGACCGTGTAGAGGAATAATCACTCAGTGTCTGACCCCCGGGAGTGTTTGATGGGACCGTGCAGAGGAATAATCACTCTGTGTCTGACCACGGGAGTGTGTGATGGGACGGTGTGGAGGGAGATTCACTCTTTGTCTGACCTCGGGAGTGTGTGATGCGACCGTGTAGAGTAATAGTCACTCTGTGTCTGACCACGGGAGTGTGTGATGGGACGGTGTGGAGGGAGATTCACTCTGTGTCTGAAACCGAGAGTGTTTGATGGGACCGTGTAGAGGAATAATCAATCTGTGTCTGACCCCGGGGATGTTTGATGGGACCGTGTAGAGGAATAATCACTCAGTGTCTGCCCCGGGAGTGTACAATGGGACGGTGTAGAGGAATAATCACTCTGTGTCTGACCCCGGGAGTGTTTGTTGGGACCGTGCAGAGGAATAATCACTCTGTGTCTGACCCCGGGAGTGCTTGATGGGACCGTGTAAAGGAATAATCACTCTGTGTCTGTCCCCGGGAGTGTGTGATGGGACGGTGTGGAGGGAGATTCAGTCTGTGTCTGAACTCGGGGGACTGTGATGGGACGCGTAGGAGGGAGATACACTCTGCGTCTGCCACCGGATGTGTGTGATGGGAAGGTGTGGAGGGAGATTCACTATGTGCCTGACCCCGGGATTGTGTGATGGGTTCGTGTAGAGGAATAGTCTCTGTGTGTGTGACCCCGGGAGAGTATGATGGGACGGTGTGGAGGGAGATTCTCTCTGTGTCTGATCCCGGGAGTGTGTAATGGGCGGTGTAGAGTGAGATTCACTCTGTGTCTGACCCCGGGAGAGTGTGATGGGACGGTGTGGAGGGAGATTCACTGTGTCTGAACCCCGGGAGTGTTTGATGGGACCGTGTAGAAGAATAATCACTCTGTGTCTGACCCCCGGGAATGTTGATGGGACCGTGTAGAGGAATAATCACTCTGTGTCTGACCACGGGAGAGTGTGATGGGACGGTCTGGAGGGAGATTCACTCTGTGTCTGACACCGGGAGTGTGTAATGGGCGGTGTAGAGTGAGATTCACTCTGTGTCTGACCCCGAGAGAGTGTGATGGGACCGTGTAGAGTCATAATCACTCTGAGTCTGACCCCGGGAGTGTGTGATGGGACGGTGTGGAGGGAGATTCACTCTTTGTCTGACCCCGGGAGTGTTTGATGGGACCGTGTAGAGGAATAATCACACTGTGCCTGACCCGGTGAGAGTGTGGTGAGACGGTGTGGAGAGTGATTCACTCAGTGTCTGACCTCGGGAGTGTGTGATGGGTCCGTGTAAAGGAATAATCAGTCTGTGTCTGACCCGGGGAGTGTTTGATGGGACGGTGTAGAGGAATAATCACTCTGTATCTGACCCAGGGATTGTTTGATGGGACCGTGTAGAGGCATAATCACTCTGTGTCTGACCCCGGGAGTGTTTGATTGGACCGTGTAGAGTAATAATCACTCTGTGTCTGTCCCAGGGAGCTTTTGATGGGACCGTGTAGAGGAATAATCACAATGTGTCTGCCCCGGGTGTGTTTGATGGAACCGTGTAGTGGAAAAATCACTCTGTGTCTGACCCCGGGAGTGTTTGAATGGACCGTGTAGAGGAATAATCACTCTATGTCTGACCCCGGGAGTGTGTGATGGGACGGTGAGGAGGGAGATTCAGTCTGTGTCTGAAATCGGGAGAGTGTGATGGGACGGGTAGGAGGGAGATTCACTCTGTGTCTGACACCGGATGTGTGTGATGGGACTGTGTGGAGGGAGATTCACTCTGTGTCTGACCCCGGGATTGTGTGATGGGATCGTGTAGAGGAATAATCACTCTGTGTCTGACCCCGGGAGAGTGTGATGGGACGGTGTGGAGGGAGATTCACTCTGTGTCTGACACCGGGAGTGTGTAATTGGCGGTGTAGAGTGAGATTCACTCTGTGTCTGACCCCCGGGAGTGTTTGATGGGACCGTGTAGAGGAATAATCACAATGTGTCTGCCCCGGGTGTGTTTGATGGATCCGTGTAGTGGAAAAATCACTCTGTGTCTGACCCCGGGAGTGTTTGAATGGACCGTGTAGAGGAATAATCACTCTATGTCTGACCCCGGGAGTGTGTGATGGGACGGTGAGGAGGGAGATTCAGTCTGTGTCTGAAATCGGGAGAGTGTGATGGGACGGGTAGGAGGGAGATTCACTCTGTGTCTGACACCGGATGTGTGTGATGGGACTGTGTGGAGGGAGATTCACTCTGTGTCTGACCCCGGGATTGTGTGATGGGATCGTGTAGAGGAATAATCACTCTGTGTCTGACCCCGGGAGAGTGTGATGGGACGGTGTGGAGCGAGATTCACTCTGTGTCTGACCCCGGGAGTGTGTAATGGGCGGTGTAGAGTGAGATTCACTCTGTCTGACCCCCGGGAGTGTTTGATGGGACCGTGTAGAGAAATAATCACACTGTGTCTGACCACGGGAGAGTGTGATGGGACGGTCTGGAGGGAGATTCACTCTGTGTCTGAACTCGGGAGTGTGTGATGCGACCGTGTAGAGTAATAGTCACTCTGTGTCTGACCACGGGAGAGTGTGATGGGACGGTGTGGAGGGAGATTCACTCTGTGTCTGAAACCGAGAGTGTTTGATGGGACCGTGTAGAGGAATAATCAATCTGTGTCTGACCCCGGGGGTGTTTGATTGGACCGTGTAGAGGAATAATCACTCTGTGTCTGTCCCGGGAGTGTACGATGGGACGGTGTGGAGTTAGATTCACTATCTGTCTGACCCCGGGGGTGTTTGATGGGACCGTGCAGAGGAATAATCACTCTGTGTCTGACCCCGGGAGTGCTTGATGAGACCGTGTAGAGGAATAGTCTCTCTGTATCTGGCCCAGGGAGTGCTTGATGGGACCGTGTAGAGGCATAATCAATCTTTGTCTGACACCGGGAGTGTTTGATGGGGCCGTGTAGAGGAATAATCACTGTGTCTGACCCCCGGAGTGTTTGATGGGACCGTGTAGAGGCATAATCACTCTGTGTCTGACCCCGGGAGTGTGTGATGGGACGGTGTGGAGGGAGATTCAGTCTGTGTCTGAACTCGGGATTGTGTGACGGGTTCGTGTAGAGGAATAATCACTCTGTGTGTGACCCCGGGAGAGTGTGATGGGACGGTGTGGAGGGAGATTCACTCTGTGTCTGACCCCGGGAGTGTGTAATCGGCGGTGAAGAGTGAGATTCACTCTGTGTCTGAGCCCGGGAGAGTGTGATGGGACGGTGTGGAGGGAGATACACTCTGTGTCTGACCCCCGGTAGTGTTTGATGGGACCGTGTAGAGGAATAATCACTCTGTGTCTGACCCCCTGGAGTGTTGATGGGACAGTGTAGAGGAATAATCACTCTGTGTCTGACCCCCGGGAGTGTTTGAATGGACCGTGTAGAGGAATAATCAGTCTGTGTCTGACCCCCGGGAGTGTTTGATGGGACGATGTGGAGGGAGATTCACTCTGTGTCTGACCCCGGGAGTATGTGATTGGACGGTCTGGAGGGAGATTCACTCTGTGTCTGACCCTAGTAGTGTGTGATGGGACGGTGTTGAAGGATATTCACTCTGTGTCTGACGCCGGGAGTGTGTGATGGGACGATGTGGAGGGAGATTCACACTATGTCTGACCCCGGGAGTGTACGATGGGACGGTGTGGAGGGAGATTCACTCTGTGTTTGACCCCGGGGGTGTTTGATGGGACTTTGTAGAGGAATAATCACTCCGTGTCTGACCCAGGGAGTTTTTGATGGGACCGTGTAGAGGAATAATCACAATGTGTCTGCCCCGGGTGTGTTTGATGGGACCGTGTAGTGGAAAAATCACTCTGTGTCTGACCCCGGGAGTGTTTGAATGGACCGTGTAGAGGAATAATCACTCTATGTCTGACCCCGGGAGTGTGTGATGGGACGGTGTGGAGGGAGATTCAGTCTGTGTCTGAAATCGGGAGAGTGTGATGGGACGGGTAGGAGGGAAATTCACTCTGTGTCTGACACCGGATGTGTGTGATGGGACTGTGTGGAGGGAGATTCACTCTGTGTCTGACCCCGGGATTGTGTGATGGGATCGTGTAGAGGAATAATCACTCTGTGTCTGACCCCGGGAGAGTGTGATGGGACGGTGTGGAGGGAGATTCACTCTGTGTCTGACCCCGGGAGTGTGTAATGGGCGGTGTAGAGTGAGATTCACTCTGTGTCTGACCCCCGGGAGTGTTTGATATGACCGTGTAGAGGAATAATCACTCTGTGTCTGACCACGGGAGTGTGTGATGGGACGGTCTGGAGGGAGATTCACTCTGTGTCTGACCTCGGGAGAGTGTTATGCGACTGTGTAGAGGAATAATCACTCTGTGTCTGACCCCCGGGAGTGTGTGATGTGACCGTGTGGAGGAATAATCACTCTGTGTCTGCCCCCCGGGAGTGTTTGATGGGACGATGTGGAGGGAGATTCACTCTGTGTCTGACCCCGGGAGTATGTGATGGGACGGTCTGGAGGGAGATTCACTCTGTGTCTGACCCTAGTAGTGTGTGATGGGACGGTGGGGATGGAAGTTCACTCTGTGTCTGACCCCGGGAGTGTCTGATGGGACCGTGCGGAGGGAGATTCACTCTGTGTCTGACCCCGGGAGTGTTTGATGGGACAGTGTAGAGGAATAATCACTCTGTGCCTGACCCCGTGAGAGTGTGATGAGACGGTGTGGAGAGTGATTCACTCATTGTCTGACCTCGGGAGTGTGTGATGGGACCGTGTAGAGGAATATTCAGTCTGTGTCTGACCCCGGGAGTGTTTGATGGGACCGTGTAGAGGAATAATCACTCTGTATCTGACCCCGGGAGTGTTTGATGGGACCGTGTAGAGGCATAATCACTCTGTGTCTGACCCCGGGAGTGTTTGATTCGACCGTGTAGAGTAATAATCACTCTGTGTCTGACCCAGGGAGTTTTTGATGGGACCGTGTCGAGGAATAATCACAATGTGTCTGACCCCGGGTGTGTTTGATGGGACCGTGTAGAGGAATAATCACTCTGTGTCTGACCCCGGGAGTGTTTGAATGGACCGTGTAGAGGAATAATCACTCTATGTCTGACCCCGGGAGTGTGTGATGGGACGGTGTGGAGGGAGATTCAGTCTGTGTCTGAAATCGGGAGCGTGTGATGGGACGGGTAGGTGGGAGATTCACTCTGTGTCTGACACCGGATGTGTGTGATGGGACTGTGTGGAGGGAGATTCACTCTGTGTCTGACCCCGGGATTGTGTGATGGGATCGTGTAGAGGAATAATCACTCTGTGTCTGACCCCGGGAGAGTGTGATGGGACGGTGTTGAGGGAGATTCACTCTGTGTCTGACCCCGGGAGTGTGTAATGGGCGGTGTAGAGTGAGATTCACTCTGTGTCTGACACCCGGGAGTGTTTGATGGGACCGTGTAGAGAAATAATCACACTGTGTCTGACCACGGGAGTGTGTGATGGGACGGTCTGGAGGGAGATTCACTCTGTGTCTGAACTCGGGAGTGTGTGATGCGACCGTGTAGAGTAATAGTCACTCTGTGTCTGACCACGGGAGAGTGTGATGGGACGGTGTGGAGGGAGATTCACTCTGTGTCTGAAACCGAGAGTGTTTGATGGGACCGTGTAGAGGAATAATCAATCTGTGTCTGACCCCGGGGGTGTTTGATGGGACCGTGTAGAGGAATAATCACTCTGTGTCTGTCCCGGGAGTGTACGATGGGACGGTGTGGAGTTAGATTCACTATCTGTCTGACCCCGGGGGTGTTTGATGGGACCGTGCAGAGGAATAATCACTCTGTGTCTGACCCCGGGTGTGCTTGATGGGACCGTGTAGAGGAATAGTCTCTCTGTATCTGGCCCAGGGAGTGCTTGATGGGACCGTGTAGAGGCATAATCACTCTTTGTCTGACCCCGGGAGTGTTTGATGGGGCCGTGTAGAGGAATAATCACTGTGTCTGACCCCCGGAGTGTTTGATGGGACCGTGTAGAGGCATAATCACTCTGTGTCTGACCCCGGGAGTGTGTGATGGGACGGTGTGGAGGGAGATTCAGTCTGTGTCTGAACTCGGGATTGTGTGACGGGTTCGTGTAGAGGGATAATCACTCTGTGTGTGACCCCGGGAGAGTGTGATGGGACGGTGTGGAGGGAGATTCACTCTGTGTCTGACCCCGGGAGTGTGTAATCGGCGGTGAAGAGTGAGATTCACTCTGTGTCTGAGCCCGGGAGTGTGTGATGAGACGGTGTGGAGAGTGATTCACTCATTGTCTGACCTCGGGAGTGTGTGATGGGACCGTGTAGAGGAATATTCAGTCTGTGTCTGACCCCGGGAGTGTTTGATGGGACCGTGTAGAGGAATAATCACTCTGTATCTGACCCCGGGAGTGTTTGATGGGACCGTGTAGAGGCATAATCACTCTGTGTCTGACCCCGGGAGTGTTTGATTCGACCGTGTAGAGTAATAATCACTCTGTGTCTGACCCAGGGAGTTTTTGATGGGACCGTGTCGAGGAATAATCACAATGTGTCTGACCCCGGGTGTGTTTGATGGGACCGTGTAGAGGAATAATCACTCTGTGTCTGACCCCGGGAGTGTTTGAATGGACCGTGTAGAGGAATAATCACTCTATGTCTGACCCCGGGAGTGTGTGATGGGACGGTGTGGAGGGAGATTCAGTCTGTGTCTGAAATCGGGAGCGTGTGATGGGACGGGTAGGTGGGAGATTCACTCTGTGTCTGACACCGGATGTGTGTGATGGGACTGTGTGGAGGGAGATTCACTCTGTGTCTGACCCCGGGATTGTGTGATGGGATCGTGTAGAGGAATAATCACTCTGTGTCTGACCCCGGGAGAGTGTGATGGGACGGTGTTGAGGGAGATTCACTCTGTGTCTGACCCCGGGAGTGTGTAATGGGCGGTGTAGAGTGAGATTCACTCTGTGACTGACACCCGGGAGTGTTTGATGGGACCGTGTAGAGAAATAATCACACTGTGTCTGACCACGGGAGTGTGTGATGGGACGGTCTGGAGGGAGATTCACTCTGTGTCTGAACTCGGGAGTGTGTGATGCGACCGTGTAGAGTAATAGTCACTCTGTGTCTGACCACGGGAGAGTGTGATGGGACGGTGTGGAGGGAGATTCACTCTGTGTCTGAAACCGAGAGTGTTTGATGGGACCGTGTAGAGGAATAATCAATCTGTGTCTGACCCCGGGGGTGTTTGATGGGACCGTGTAGAGGAATAATCACTCTGTGTCTGTCCCGGGAGTGTACGATGGGACGGTGTGGAGTTAGATTCACTATCTGTCTGACCCCGCGGGTGTTTGATGGGACCGTGTAGAGGAATAATCACTCAGTATCTGACCACGGGAGTGTTTGATGGGACCGTGTAGAGGCATAATCACTCTGTGTCTGACCCCGGGAGTGTTTGATTGGACCGTGTAGAGTAATAATCACTCTGTGTCTGACCCAGGGAGTTTTTGATGGGACCGTGTAGAGGAATAATCACAATGTGTCTGACCCCGGGTGTGTTTAATGGGACCGTGTAGAGGAATAATCACTCTATGTCTGACCCCGGGAGTGTGTGATGGGACGGTGTGGAGGGAGATTCAGTCTGTGTCTGAAATAGGGAGAGTTTAATGGGACGGGTATGAGGGAGATTCACTCTGTGTCTGACACCGGATGTGTGTGATGTGACGGTGTGGAGGGAGATTCACTCTGTGTCTGACCCCGGGATTGTGTGATGGGTTCGTGTAGAGGAATAACCACTCTGTGTCTGACCCCGGGAGAGTGTGATGGGACGGTGTGGAGGGAGAATCCCTCGGTGTCTGACCCCGGGAGTGTGTAATGGGCGGTGTAGAGTGAGATTCACTCTGTGCCTGACCCCGGGAGTGTTTGATGGGATGGTGTGGAGGGAGATTCACTTTTTGTCTGACCCAGGCATTGTTTGATGGTACCGGGTAGAGGAATAATCACTCTGTGTCTGACCCCGTGAGCGTGCGATGAGACGGTGTGGAGGGAGATTCACTGCTTGTCTGACCTCGGGAGAGTGTTATGCGACTGTGTAGTGGAATAATCACTCTGTGTCTGACCACGGGAGTATGTGATGGGACCGTGTAGAGGAATAATCACTCTGTGTCTGACCACGGGAGTGTGTGATGGGACCGTGTGGAGGAATAATCACTCTGTGTCTGACCCACGGGAGTGTTTGATGGGACGGTGTGGATGGAAGTTCACTCTGTGTCTGACCCCGGGAGTGTGTGATGGAACGGTGTGGAGGGAGATTCACTCTTTTTCTGACCACGGGAGTGTTTGATGGGACCGTGTAGAGGAATAATCACTCTGTCCCTGACCCCGTGAGAGTGTGATGAGACGGTGTGGAGAGTGATTCACTCATTTTCTGACCTCAGGAGTGTGTGATGGGTCCGAGTAGAGGAATAATCAGTCTGTGTCTGACCCCGGGAGTGTTTGATGGGACCGTGTAGAGGAATAATCACTCAGTATCTGACCCCGGGAGTGTTTGATGGGACCGTTTAGAGGCATAATCACTCTGTGTCTGACCCCGGGAGTTTTTGATTGGACCGTCTAGAGTAATAATCACTCTGTGTCTGACCCAGAGAGTCTTTGATGGGACCGTGCAGAGGAATAATCACAATGTGTCTGACCCCGGGTGTGTTTGATGGGATCGTGTAGAGGAATAATCACTCTGTGTCTGACCCCCGGGAGTGTTTGAATGGACCGTGTAGAGGAATAATCACTCTATGTCTGACCCCGGGAGTGTGTGATGGGACGGTGTGGAGGGGATTCAGTCTGTGTCTGAAATCGGGAGAGTGTGATGGGACGGGTAGGAGGGAGATTCACTCAGTGTCTGACCCCGGGAGTGTTTGATGGGTTCGTGTAGAGGAATAATCCCTCTGTGTCTGACCAAGGGAGTGTGTGATGGGTTCGTGTAGAGGAATAATCACTCTGTGTCTGACCCCTGGAGAGTGTGATGGGACGGTGTGGAGGGAGATTCACTCAGTGTCTGACCCCGGGAGTGTGTAATGGGCGGTGTGGAGAGAGATTCACACTGTGTCTGACCCCCGGGAGTGTTTGATGGGACAGTGCAGAGGAACAATCACTCTGTGTCTGACCACCTGGAGTGTTTGATGGGACCGTGTAGAGGAATATTCACTCTGTGTCTGACCCCCGGGAATGTTGATGGGACCGTGTAGAGGAATAATCACTCTGTGTCTGACCACGGGAGTGTGTGATGGACGGTCTGGAGGGAGATTCACTCTTTGTCTGACCCCGGGAGTGTTTGATGGGACCGTGTAGAGGAATAATCACTCTGTGCCTGACCCCGTGAGAGTGTGATGAGACGGTGTGGAGAGTGATTCACCAATTGTCTGACCTCGGGAGTGTGTGATGGGTCCGTGTAGAGGAATAATCAGTCTGTGTCTGACCCCGGGAGAGTTTGATGGGACCGTGTAGAGGCATAATCACACTGTATGTTACCCCTGGAGTGTTTGACTGGACCGTGTAGAGTAATAATCACTCTGTGTCTGACCCAGGGAGTGTTTGATGGGACCGTGTAGAGGAATAATCACTCAGTGTCTGACCCCCGGGAGTGTTTGATGGGACCGTGCAGAGGAATAATCACTCTGTGTCTGACCACGGGAGTGTGTGATGGGACGGTGTGGAGGGAGATTCACTCTTTGTCTGACCTCGGGAGTGTGTGATGCGACCGTGTAGAGTAATAGTCACTCTGTGTCTGACCACGGGAGTGTGTGATGGGACGGTGTGGAGGGAGATTCACTCTGTGTCTGAAACCGAGAGTGTTTGATGGGACCGTGTAGAGGAATAATCAATCTGTGTCAGACCCCGGGGATGTTTGATGGGACCGTGTAGAGGAATAATCACTCAGTGTCTGCCCCGGGAGTGTACGATGGGACGGTGTAGAGGAATAATCACTCTGTGTCTGACCCCGGGAGTGTTTGTTGGGACCGTGCAGAGGAATAATCACTCTGTGTCTGACCCCGGGAGTGCTTGATGGGACCGTGTAAAGGAATAATCACTCTGTGTCTGTCCCCGGGAATGTGTGATGGGACGGTGTGGAGGGAGATTCAGTCTGTGTCTGATCTCGGGGGACTGTGATGGGACGCGTAGGAGGGAGATACACTCTGCGTCTGCCACCGGATGTGTGTGATGGGAAGGTGTGGAGGGAGATTCACTATGTGCCTGACCCCGGGATTGTGTGATGGGTTCGTGTAGAGGAATAGTCTCTGTGTGTGTGACCCCGGGAGAGTATGATGGGACGGTGTGGAGGGAGATTCTCTCTGTGTCTGATCCCGGGAGTGTGTAATGGGCGGTGTAGAGTGAGATTCACTCTGTGTCTGACCCCGGGAGAGTGTGATGGGACGGTGTGGAGGGAGATTCACTGTGTCTGAACCCCGGGAGCGTTTGATGGGACCGTGTAGAGGAATAATCACTCTGTGTCTGACCCCCGGGAATGTTGATGGGACCGTGTAGAGGAATAATCACTCTGTGTCTGACCACGGGAGAGTGTGATGGGACGGTCTGGAGGGAGATTCACTCTGTGTCTGACACCGGGAGTGTGTAATGGGCGGTGTAGAGTGAGATTCACTCTGTGTCTGACCCCGAGAGAGTGTGATGGGACCGTGTAGAGTCATAATCACTCTGAGTCTGACCCCGGGAGTGTGTGATGGGACGGTGTGGAGGGAGATTCACTCTTTGTCTGACCCCGGGAGTGTTTGATGGGACCGTGTAGAGGAATAATCACACTGTGCCTGACCCGGTGAGAGTGTGGTGAGACGGTGTGGAGAGTGATTCACTCAGTGTCTGACCTCGGGAGTGTGTGATGGGTCCGTGTAGAGGAATAATCAGTCTGTGTCTGACCCGGGGAGTGTTTGATGGGACGGTGTAGAGGAATAATCACTCTGTATCTGACCCAGGGAGTGTTTGATGGGACCGTGTAGAGGCATAATCACTCTGTGTCTGACCCCGGGAGTGTTTGATTGGACCGTGTAGAGTAATAATCACTCTGTGTCTGTCCCAGGGAGCTTTTGATGGGACCGTGTAGAGGAATAATCACAATGTGTCTGCCCCGGGTTTGTTTGATGGAACCGTGTAGTGGAAAAATCACTCTGTGTCTGACCCCGGGAGTGTTTGAATGGACCGTGTAGAGGAATAATCACTCTATGTCTGACCCCGGGAGTGTGTGATGGGACGGTGAGGAGGGAGATTCAGTCTGTGTCTGAAATCGGGAGAGTGTGATGGGACGGGTAGGAGGGAGATTCACTCTGTGTCTGACACCGGATGTGTGTGATGGGACTGTGTGGAGGGAGATTCACTCTGTGTCTGACCCCGGGATTGTGTGATGGGATCGTGTAGAGGAATAATCACTCTGTGTCTGACCCCGGGAGAGTGTGATGGGACGGTGTGGAGGGAGATTCACTCTGTGTCTGACACCGGGAGTGTGTAATTGGCGGTGTAGAGTGAGATTCACTCTGTGTCTGACCCCCGGGAGTGTTTGATGGGACCGTGTAGAGGAATAATCACAATGTGTCTGCCCCGGGTGTGTTTGATGGAACCGTGTAGTGGAAAAATCACTCTGTGTCTGACCCCGGGAGTGTTTGAATGGACCGTGTAGAGGAATAATCACTCTATGTCTGACCCCGGGAGTGTGTGATGGGACGGTGAGGAGGGAGATTCAGTCTGTGTCTGAAATCGGGAGAGTGTGATGGGACGGGTAGGAGGGAGATTCACTCTGTGTCTGACACCGGATGTGTGTGATGGGACTGTGTGGAGGGAGATTCACTCTGTGTCTGACCCCGGGATTGTGTGATGGGATCGTGTAGAGGAATAATCACTCTGTGTCTGACCCCGGGAGAGTGTGATGGGACGGTGTGGAGCGAGATTCACTCTGTGTCTGACCCCGGGAGTGTGTAATGGGCGGTGTAGAGTGAGATTCACTCTGTCTGACCCCCGGGAGTGTTTGATGGGACCGTGTAGAGAAATAATCACACTGTGTCTGACCACGGGAGAGTGTGATGGGACGGTCTGGAGGGAGATTCACTCTGTGTCTGAACTCGGGAGTGTGTGATGCGACCGTGTAGAGTAATAGTCACTCTGTGTCTGACCACGGGAGAGTGTGATGGGACGGTGTGGAGGGAGATTCACTCTGTGTCTGAAACCGAGAGTGTTTGATGGGACCGTGTAGAGGAATAATCAATCTGTGTCTGACCCCGGGGGTGTTTGATTGGACCGTGTAGAGGAATAATCACTCTGTGTCTGTCCCGGGAGTGTACGATGGGACGGTGTGGAGTTAGATTCACTATCTGTCTGACCCCGGGGGTGTTTGATGGGACCGTGCAGAGGAATAATCACTCTGTGTCTGACCCCGGGAGTGCTTGATGAGACCGTGTAGAGGAATAGTCTCTCTGTATCTGGCCCAGGGAGTGCTTGATGGGACCGTGTAGAGGCATAATCAATCTTTGTCTGACACCGGGAGTGTTTGATGGGGCCGTGTAGAGGAATAATCACTGTGTCTGACCCCCGGAGTGTTTGATGGGACCGTGTAGAGGCATAATCACTCTGTGTCTGACCCCGGGAGTGTGTGATGGGACGGTGTGGAGGGAGATACAGTCTGTGTCTGAACTCGGGATTGTGTGACGGGTTCGTGTAGAGGAATAATCACTCTGTGTGTGACCCCGGGAGAGTGTGATGGGACGGTGTGGAGGGAGATTCACTCTGTGTCTGACCCCGGGAGTGTGTAATCGGCGGTGAAGAGTGAGATTCACTCTGTGTCTGAGCCCGGGAGAGTGTGATGGGACGGTGTGGAGGGAGATACACTCTGTGTCTGACCCCCGGTAGTGTTTGATGGGACCGTGTAGAGGAATAATCACTCTGTGTCTGACCCCCTGGAGTGTTGATGGGACAGTGTAGAGGAATAATCACTCTGTGTCTGACCCCCGGGAGTGTTTGAATGGACCGTTTAGAGGAATAATCAGTCTGTGTCTGACCCCCGGGAGTGTTTGATGGGACGATGTGGAGGGAGATTCACTCTGTGTCTGACCCCGGGAGTATGTGATTGGACGGTCTGGAGGGAGATTCACTCTGTGTCTGACCCTAGTAGTGTGTGATGGGACGGTGTTGAAGGATATTCACTCTGTGTCTGACGCCGGGAGTGTGTGATGGGACGATGTGGAGGGAGATTCACACTATGTCTGACCCCGGGAGTGTACGATGGGACGGTGTGGAGGGAGATTCACTCTGTGTTTGACCCCGGGGGTGTTTGATGGGACTTTGTAGAGGAATAATCACTCCGTGTCTGACCCAGGGAGTTTTTGATGGGACCGTGTAGAGGAATAATCACAATGTGTCTGCCCCGGGTGTGTTTGATGGGACCGTGTAGTGGAAAAATCACTCTGTGTCTGACCCCGGGAGTGTTTGAATGGACCGTGTAGAGGAATAATCACTCTATGTCTGACCCCGGGAGTGTGTGATGGGACGGTGTGGAGGGAGATTCAGTCTGTGTCTGAAATCGGGAGAGTGTGATGGGACGGGTAGGAGGGAGATTCACTCTGTGTCTGACACCGGATGTGTGTGATGGGACTGTGTGGAGGGAGATTCACTCTGTGTCTGACCCCGGGATTGTGTGATGGGATCGTGTAGAGGAATAATCACTCTGTGTCTGACCCCGGGAGAGTGTGATGGGACGGTGTGGAGGGAGATTCACTCTGTGTCTGACCCCGGGAGTGTGTAATGGGCGGTGTAGAGTGAGATTCACTCTGTGTCTGACCCCCGGGAGTGTTTGATGGGACCGTGTAGAGGAATAATCACTCTGTGTCTGACCACGGGAGTGTGTGATGGGACGGTCTGGAGGGAGATTCACTCTGTGTCTGACCTCGGGAGAGTGTTATGCGACTGTGTAGAGGAATAATCACTCTGTGTCTGACCCCCGGGAGTGTGTGATGTGACCGTGTGGAGGAATAATCACTCTGTGTCTGCCCCCCGGGAGTGTTTGATGGGACGATGTGGAGGGAGATTCACTCTGTGTCTGACCCCGGGAGTATGTGATGGGACGGTCTGGAGGGAGATTCACTCTGTGTCTGACCCTAGTAGTGTGTGATGGGACGGTGGGGATGGAAGTTCACTCTGTGTCTGACCCCGGGAGTGTCTGATGGGACCGTGCGGAGGGAGATTCACTCTGTGTCTGACCACGGGAGTGTTTGATGGGACAGTGTAGAGGAATAATCACTCTGTGCCTGACCCCGTGAGAGTGTGATGAGACGGTGTGGAGAGTGATTCACTCATTGTCTGACCTCGGGAGTGTGTGATGGGACCGTGTAGAGGAATATTCAGTCTGTGTCTGACCCCGGGAGTGTTTGATGGGACCGTGTAGAGGAATAATCACTCTGTATCTGACCCCGGGAGTTTTTGATGGGACCGTGTAGAGGCATAATCACTCTGTGTCTGACCCCGGGAGTGTTTGATTCGACCGTGTAGAGTAATAATCACTCTGTGTCTGACCCAGGGAGTTTTTGATGGGACCGTGTCGAGGAATAATCACAATGTGTCTGACCCCGGGTGTGTTTGATGGGACCGTGTAGAGGAATAATCACTCTGTGTCTGACCCCGGGAGTGTTTGAATGGACCGTGTAGAGGAATAATCACTCTATGTCTGACCCCGGGAGTGTGTGATGGGACGGGTGTGGAGGGAGATTCAGTCTGTGTCTGAAATCGGGAGCGTGTGATGGGACGGGTAGGTGGGAGATTCACTCTGTGTCTGACACCGGATGTGTGTGATGGGACTGTGTGGAGGGAGATTCACTCTGTGTCTGAACCCGGGATTGTGTGATGGGATCGTGTAGAGGAATAATCACTCTGTGTCTGACCCGGGAGAGTGTGATGGGACGGTGTTGAGGGAGATTCACTCTGTGTCTGACCCCGGGAGTGTGTAATGGGCGGTGTAGAGTGAGATTCACTCTGTGTCTGACACCCGGGAGTGTTTGATGGGACCGTGTAGAGAAATAATCACACTGTGTCTGACCACGGGAGTGTGTGATGGGACGTCTGGAGGGAGATTCACTCTGTGTCTGAACTCGGGAGTGTGTGATGCGACCGTGTAGAGTAATAGTCACCTCTGTGTCTGACCACGGGAGAGTGTGATGGGACGGTGTGGAGGGAGATTCACTCTGTGTCTGAAACCGAGAGTGTTTGATGGGACCGTGTAGAGGAATAATCAATCTGTGTCTGACCCCGGGGGTGTTTGATGGGACCGTGTAGAGGAATAATCACTCTGTGTCTGTCCCGGGAGTGTACGATGGGACGGTGTGGAGTTAGATTCACTATCTGTCTGACCCCGGGGGTGTTTGATGGGACCGTGCAGAGGAATAATCACTCTGTGTCTGACCCCGGGTGTGATTGATGGGACCGTGTAGAGGAATAGTCTCTCTGTATCTGGCCCAGGGAGTGCTTGATGGGACCGTGTAGAGGCATAATCACTCTTTGTCTGACCCCGGGAGTGTTTGATGGGGCCGTGTAGAGGAATAATCACTGTGTCTGACCCCCGGAGTGTTTGATGGGACCGTGTAGAGGCATAATCACTCTGTGTCTGACCCCGGGAGTGTGTGATGGGACGGTGTGGAGGGAGATTCAGTCTGTGTCTGAACTCGGGATTGTGTGACGTGTTCGTGTAGAGGGATAATCACTCTGTGTGTGACCCCGGGAGAGTGTGATGGGACGGTGTGGAGGGAGATTCACTCTGTGTCTGACCCCGGGAGTGTGTAATCGGCGGTGAAGAGTGAGATTCACTCTGTGTCTGAGCCCGGGAGAGTGTGATGAGACGGTGTGGAGAGTGATTCACTCATTGTCTGACCTCGGGAGTGTGTGATGGGACCGTGTAGAGGAATATTCAGTCTGTGTCTGACCCCGGGAGTGTTTGATGGGACCGTGTAGAGGAATAATCACTCTGTATCTGACCCCGGGAGTGTTTGATGGGACCGTGTAGAGGCATAATCACTCTGTGTCTGACCCCGGGAGTGTTTGATTCGACCGTGTAGAGTAATAATCACTCTGTGTCTGACCCAGGGAGTTTTTGATGGGACCGTGTCGAGGAATAATCACAATGTGTCTGACCCCGGGTGTGTTTGATGGGACCGTGTAGAGGAATAATCACTCTGTGTCTGACCCCGGGAGTGTTTGAATGGACCGTGTAGAGGAATAATCACTCTATGTCTGACCCCGGGAGTGTGTGATGGGACGGTGTGGAGGGAGATTCAGTCTGTGTCTGAAATCGGGAGCGTGTGATGGGACGGGTAGGTGGGAGATTCACTCTGTGTCTGACACCGGATGTGTGTGATGGGACTGTGTGGAGGGAGATTCACTCTGTGTCTGACCCCGGGATTGTGTGATGGGATCGTGTAGAGGAATAATCACTCTGTGTCTGACCCCGGGAGAGTGTGATGGGACGGTGTTGAGGGAGATTCACTCTGTGTCTGACCCCGGGAGTGTGTAATGGGCGGTGTAGAGTGAGATTCACTCTGTGACTGACACCCGGGAGTGTTTGATGGGACCGTGTAGAGAAATAATCACACTGTGTCTGACCACGGGAGTGTGTGATGGGACGGTCTGGAGGGAGATTCACTCTGTGTCTGAACTCGGGAGTGTGTGATGCGACCGTGTAGAGTAATAGTCACTCTGTGTCTGACCACGGGAGAGTGTGATGGGACGGTGTGGAGGGAGATTCACTCTGTGTCTGAAACCGAGAGTGTTTGATGGGACCGTGTAGAGGAATAATCAATCTGTGTCTGACCCCGGGGGTGTTTGATGGGACCGTGTAGAGGAATAATCACTCTGTGTCTGTCCCGGGAGTGTACGATGGGACGGTGTGGAGTTAGATTCACTATCTGTCTGACCCCGCGGGTGTTTGATGGGACCGTGCAGAGGAATAATCACTCTGTGTCTGACCCCGGGTGTGCTTGATGGGACCGTGTAGAGGAATAGTCTCTCTGTATCTGGCCCAGGGAGTGCTTGATGGGACCGTGTAGAGGCATAATCACTCTTTGTCTGACCCCGGGAGTGTTTGATGGGGCCGTGTAGAGGAATAATCACTGTGTCTGACCCCCGGAGTGTTTGATGGGACCGTGTAGAGGCATAATCACTCTGTGTCTGACCCCGGGAGTGTGTGATGGGACGGTGTGGAGGGCGATTCAGTCTGTGTCTGACTCGGGATTGTGTGACGGGTTCGTGTAGAGGGATAATCACTCTGTGTGTGACCCCGGGAGAGTGTGATGGGACGGTGTGGAGGGAGATTCACTCTGTGTCTGACCCCGGGAGTGTGTAATCGGCGGTGAAGAGTGAGATTCACTCTGTGTCTGAGCCCGGGAGAGTGTGATGGGACGGTGTGGAGGGAGATACACTCTGTGTCTGACCCCCGGTAGTGTTTGATGGGACCGTGTAGAGGAATAATCACTCTGTGTCTGACCCCCTGGAGTGTTGATGGGACCGTGTAGAGGAATAATCACTCTGTGTCTGACCCCCGGGAGTGTTTGAATGCACCGTGTAGAGGAATAATCAGTCTGTGTCTGACCCCCGGGAGTGTTTGATGGGACGATGTGGAGGGAGATTCACTCTGTGTCTGACCCCGGGAGTATGTGATTGGACGGTCTGGAGGGAGATTCACTCTGTGTCTGACCCTAGTTGTGTGTGATGGGACGGTGTGGAAGTATATTTACTCTGTGTCTGACGCCGGGAGTGTGTGATGGGACGATGTGGAGGGAGATTCACTCTATGTCTGACCCCGGGAGTGTACGATGGGACGGTGTGGAGGGAGATTCACTCTGTGTTTGACCCCGGGGGTGTTTGTTGGGACTTTGTAGAGGAATAATCACTCCGTGTCTGACCAAGGGAGTTTTTGATGGGACCGTGTAGAGGAATAATCACAATGTGTCTGCCCCGGGTGTGTTTGATGGGACCGTGTAGTGGAAAAATCACTCTGTGTCTGACCCCGGGAGTGTTTGAATGGACCGTGTAGAGGAATAATCACTCTATGTCTGACCCCGGGAGTGTGTGATGGGACGGTGTGGAGGGAGATTCAGTCTGTGTCTGAAATCGGGAGAGTGTGATGGGACGGGTAGGAGGAGATTCACTCTGTGTCTGACACCGGATGTGTGTGATGGGACTGTGTGGAGGGAGATGCACTCTGTGTCTGACCCCGGGATTGTGTGATGGGACCGTGTAGAGGAATAATCACTCTGTGTCTGACCACGGGAGTGTGTGATTGGACGGTCTGGAGGGAGATTCACTCTGTGTCTGACCCCGAGAGTGTGTAATGGGCGGTGTAGAGTGAGATTCACTCTGTGTCTGACCCCGGGAGTGTACGATGGGACGGTGTGGAGTTAGATTCACTATCTGTCTGACCCCGCGGGTGTTTGATGGGACCGTGCAGAGGAATAATCACTCTGTGTCTGACCCCGGGTGTGCTTGATGGGACCGTGTAGAGGAATAGTCTCTCTGTATCTGGCCCAGGGAGTGCTTGATGGGACCGTGTAGAGGCATAATCACTCTTTGTCTGACCCCGGGAGTGTTTGATGGGGCCGTGTAGAGGAATAATCACTGTGTCTGACCCCCGGAGTGTTTGATGGGACCGTGTAGAGGCATAATCACTCTGTGTCTGACCCCGGGAGTGTGTGATGGGACGGTGTGGAGGGCGATTCAGTCTGTGTCTGACTCGGGATTGTGTGACGGGTTCGTGTAGAGGGATAATCACTCTGTGTGTGACCCCGGGAGAGTGTGATGGGACGGTGTGGAGGGAGATTCACTCTGTGTCTGACCCCGGGAGTGTGTAATCGGCGGTGAAGAGTGAGATTCACTCTGTGTCTGAGCCCGGGAGAGTGTGATGGGACGGTGTGGAGGGAGATACACTCTGTGTCTGACCCCCGGTAGTGTTTGATGGGACCGTGTAGAGGAATAATCACTCTGTGTCTGACCCCCTGGAGTGTTGATGGGACCGTGTAGAGGAATAATCACTCTGTGTCTGACCCCCGGGAGTGTTTGAATGCACCGTGTAGAGGAATAATCAGTCTGTGTCTGACCCCCGGGAGTGTTTGATGGGACGATGTGGAGGGAGATTCACTCTGTGTCTGACCCCGGGAGTATGTGATTGGACGGTCTGGAGGGAGATTCACTCTGTGTCTGACCCTAGTTGTGTGTGATGGGACGGTGTGGAAGTATATTCACTCTGTGTCTGACGCCGGGAGTGTGTGATGGGACGATGTGGAGGGAGATTCACTCTATGTCTGACCCCGGGAGTGTACGATGGGACGGTGTGGAGGGAGATTCACTCTGTGTTTGACCCCGGGGGTGTTTGTTGGGACTTTGTAGAGGAATAATCACTCCGTGTCTGACCCAGGGAGTTTTTGATGGGACCGTGTAGAGGAATAATCACAATGTGTCTGCCCCGGGTGTGTTTGATGGGACCGTGTAGTGGAAAAATCACTCTGTGTCTGACCCCGGGAGTGTTTGAATGGACCGTGTAGAGGAATAATCACTCTATGTCTGACCCCGGGAGTGTGTGATGGGACGGTGTGGAGGGAGATTCAGTCTGTGTCTGAAATCGGGAGAGTGTGATGGGACGGGTAGGAGGAGATTCACTCTGTGTCTGACACCGGATGTGTGTGATGGGACTGTGTGGAGGGAGATGCACTCTGTGTCTGACCCCGGGATTGTGTGATGGGACCGTGTAGAGGAATAATCACTCTGTGTCTGACCACGGGAGTGTGTGATGGGACGGTCTGGAGGGAGATTCACTCTGTGTCTGACCCCGAGAGTGTGTAATGGGCGGTGTAGAGTGAGATTCACTCTGTGTCTGACCCCGGGAGAGTGTGATGGGACCCTGTAGAGGAATAATCACTCTGTGTCTGACCACGGGAGTGTGTGATGGGACCGTGTGGAGGAATAATCACTCTGTGTCTGCCCCCCGGGAGTGTTTGATGGGACGATGTGGAGGGAGATTCACTCTGTGTCTGACCCCGGGAGTATGTGATGGGACGGTCTGGAGTGAGATTCACTCTGTGTCTGACCCTAGTAGTGTGTGATGGGACGGTGGGGATGGAAGTTCACTCTGTGTCTGACCCCGGGAGTGTCTGATGGGACCGTGCGGAGGGAGATTCACTCTGTGTCTGACCCCGGGAGTGTTTGATGGGACAGTGTAGAGGAATAATCACTCTGTGCCTGACCCCGTGAGAGTGTGATGAGACGGTGTGGAGAGTGATTCACTCATTGTCTGACCTCGGGAGTGTGTGATGGGTCCGTGGAGAGGAATATTCAGTCTGTGTCTGACCCCGGGAGTGTTTGATGGGACCGTGTAGAGGAATAATCACTCTGTATCTGACCCCGGGAGTGTTTGATGGGACCGTGTAGAGGCATAATCACTCTGTGTCTGACCCCGGGAGTGTTTGATTCGACCGTGTAGAGTAATAATCACTCTGTGTCTGACCCAGGGAGTTTTTGATGGGACCGTGTCGAGGAATAATCACAATGTGTCTGACCCCGGGTGTGTTTGATGGGACCGTGTAGAGGAATAATCACTCTGTGTCTGACCCCGGGAGTGTTTGAATGGACCGTGTAGAGGAATAATCACTCTATGTCTGACCCCGGGAGTGTGTGATGGGACGGTGTGGAGGGAGATTCAGTCTGTGTCTGAAATCGGGAGAGTGTGATGGGACGGGTAGGAGGGAGATTCACTCTGTGTCTGACACCGGATGTGTGTGATGGAACTGTGTGGAGGGAGATTCACTCTGTGTCTGACCCCGGGATTGTGTGATGGGATCGTGTAGAGGAATAATCACTCTGTGTCTGACCCCGGGAGAGTGTGATGGGACGGTGTGGAGGGAGATTCACTCTGTGTCTGACCCCGGGAGTGTGTAATGGGCGGTGTAGAGTGAGATTCACTCTGTGTCTGACCCCCGGGAGTGTTTGATGGGACCGTGTAGAGAAATAATCACACTGTGTCTGACCACGGGAGTGTGTGATGGGACGGTCTGGAGGGAGATTCACTCTGTGTCTGAACTCGGGAGTGTGTGATGCGACCGTGTAGAGTAATAGTCACTCTGTGTCTGACCACGGGAGAGTGTGATGGGACGGTGTGGAGGGAGATTCACTCTGTGTCTGAAACCGAGAGTGTTTGATGGGACCGTGTAGAGGAATAATCAATCTGTGTCTGACCCCGGGGGTGTTTGATGGGACCGTGTAGAGGAATAATCACTCTGTGTCTGTCCCGGGAGTGTACGATGGGACGGTGTGGAGTTAGATTCACTATCTGTCTGACCCCGCGGGTGTTTGATGGGACCGTGCAGAGGAATAATCACTCTGTGTCTGACCCCGGGAGTGCTTGATGGGACCGTGTAGAGGAATAGTCTCTCTGTATCTGGCCCAGGGAGTGCTTGATGGGACCGTGTAGAGGCATAATCACTCTTTGTCTGACCCCGGGAGTGTTTGATGGGGCCGTGTAGAGGAATAATCACTGTGTCTGACCCCCGGAGTGTTTGATGGGACCGTGTAGAGGCATAATCACTCTGTGTCTGACCCCGGGAGTGTGTGATGGGACGGTGTGGAGGGAGATTCAGTCTGTGTCTGAACTCGGGGGAATGTGATGGGCCGGGTAGGAGGGAGATTCACTCTGCGTCTGCCACCGGATGTGTGTGATGGGACGGTGTGGAGGGAGATTCACTCTGTGTCTGACCCCGGGATTGTGTGATGGGTTCGTGTAGAGGAATAATCACTCTGTGTGTGACCCCCGGGAGTGATTGATGGGACCGTGTAGAGGAATAATCACTCTGTGTCTGACCCCGGAGTGTGTGATGGGACGGTCTGGAGGGAGATTCACTCTGTGTCTGACCCCAGGAGTGCTTGATGGGACCGTGTAGAGGAACAATTACTCTGTGTCTGACCCCGGGAGTGTACGATGGGACGGTGTGGAGTTAGATACAATATCTGTCTGACCCCGGGAGTGTGTAATGGGCGGTGTAGAGTGAGATTCACTCTGTGTCTGACCCCGGGAGAGTGTGATGGGACGGTGTGGAGGGAGATACACTCTGTGTCTGACCCCCGGGAGTGTTTGATGGGGCCGTGTAGAGGAATAATCACTCTGTGTCTCACCCCCGGGAATGTTGATGGGACAGTGTAGAGGAATAACCACTCTGTGTCTGACCACGGGAGTGTGTGATGGGACGGTCTGGAGGGAGATACACTCTGTGTCTGACCCCGGGAGTGTGTAATGGGCGGTGTAGAGTGAGATTCACTCTGTGTCTGACCCCGGGAGAGTGTGATAGGACGGTGTGGAGGGAGATTCACTCTGTGACTGACCCCCGGGAGTGTGTGATGGGACGGTGTGGATGGAGATTCAGTCTGTGTCTGAAATCGGGAGAGTGTGATGGGACGGGTAGGAGGGTGATTCACTCTGTGTCTGACACCGGATGTGTGTGATGTGACGGTGTGGAGGGAGATTCACTCTGTGTCTGACCCCGGGAGTGTGTAATGGGCGGTGTAGAGTGAGATTCACTCTGTGTCTGACCCCGGGAGAGTGTGATGGGACGGTGTGGAGGGAGATTCACTCTGTGTCTGACCCCCGGGAGTGTTTGATGGGACCGTGTAAAGAAATAATCACTCTGTGTCTGACCCCCGGGAGTGTTTGATGGGACCGTGCAGAGGAATAATCACTCTGTGTCTGACCCCCGGGAGTGTTTGATGGGACGATGTAGAGGGAGATTCACTCTGTGTCTGACCCCGGGAGTATGTGATGGGACGGTCTGAGCGAGATTCACTCTGTGTCTGACCCTAGTAGTGTGTGATGGGACGGTGAGGAAGGAGATTCACTCTGTGTCTGACAGCGGGAGTGTGTGATGGGACGATGTGGAGGGAGATTCACTCTATGTCTGACCCCGTGAGTGTACGATGGGACGGTGTGGAGGGAGATTCACTCTGTGTTTGACCCCGGGGGTGTTTGATGGGACTGTGTAGAGGAATAATCACTCCGTGTCTGACCCCTGGAGTGTAGATGGGACTGTGTAGAGGAATAAACACTCTGTGTCTGACCCACGGGAGTGTATGATGGGACCGTGTAGAGGAATAATCACTCTGTGTCTGACCCCCGGGAGTGTTTGATGGGACCTTGTGGAGGGAGATTCAATCTGTGCCTGACCCCGGGAGTATGTGATGGGACGGTCTGGAGGGAGATTCACTCTGTGTCTGACCCCCGGGAGTGTTTGATGGGACCGTGTAGAGAAATAATCACTCTGTGTCTGACCCCCGGGAGTGTTGATGGGACCGTTTAGAGGAATAATCACTCTGTGTCTGACCCCCGGGAGTGTTTGATGGGACCGTGTAGAGGAATAATCACTCTGTGTCTGACCCCCGGGAGTGTTTGATGGGACGATGTGGAGGGAGATTCACTCTGTGTCTGACCCTAGTAGTGTGTGATGGGACGGTGTGGAAGGAGATTCACTCTGTGTCTGACCCCGGGAGTGTGTAATGGGTCGATGTGGAGGGAGATTCACTCTATATCTGACCGTGTGAGTGTACGATGGGACGGTGTGGAGGGAGATACACTCTGTGTCTGACCCCCGGGAGTGTTTGATGGGGCCGTGTAGAGGAATAATCACTCTGTGTCTCACCCCCGGGAATGTTGATGGGACAGTGTAGAGGAATAATCACTCTGTGTCTGACCACGGGAGTGTGTGATGGGACGGTCTGGAGGGAGATTCACTCTGTGTCTGACCCCGGGAGTGTGTAATGGGCGGTGTAGAGTGAGATTCACTCTGTGTCGGACCCCGGGAGAGTGTGATAGGACGGTGTGGAGGGAGATTCACTCTGTGTCTGACCCCCGGGAGTGTGTGATGGGACGGTGTGGAGGGAGATTCAGTCTGTGTCTGAAATCGGGAGAGTGTGATGGGACGGGTAGGAGGGAGCTTCACTCTGTGTCTGACACCGGATGTGAGTGATGTGACGGTGTGGAGGGAGATTCACTCTGTGTCTGACCCCGGGAATGTGTAATGGGCGGTGTAGAGTGAGATTCACTCTGTGTCTGACCCCGGGAGAGTGTGATGGGACGGTGTGGAGGGAGATTCACTCTGTGTCTGACCCCCGGGAGTGTTTGATGGGACCGTGTAGAGAAATAATCACTCTGTGTCTGACCCCCGGGAGTGTTGATGGGACAGTGTAGAGGAATAATCACTCTGTGTCTGACCACGGGAGTGTGTGATGGGACGGCGTGGAGGGAGATTCACTCTGTGTTTGACCCCGGGGGTGTTTGATGGGACAGTGTAGAGGAATAATCAATCCGTGTCTGACCACGGGAGTGTAGATGGGACTGTGTACAGGAATAAACACTCTGTGTCTGACCCACGGGAGTGTATGATGGGACCATGTAGAGGAATAATCACTCTGTGTCTGACCCCCGGGAGTGTTTGATGGGACCTTGTGGAGGGAGATTCACTCTGTGTCTGACCCCGGGAGTATGTGATGGGACGGTCTGGAGGGAGATTCACTCTGTGTCTGACCCCCGGGAGTGTTTGATGGGACCGTGTAGAGAAATAATCACTCTGTGTCTGACCCCCGGGAGTGTTGATGGGAACGTTTAGAGGAATAATCACTCTGTGTCTGACCCCGGGAGTGTTTGATGGGACCGTGTAGAGGAATAATCACTCTGTGTCTGACCCCCGGGAGTGTTTGATGGGACGATGTGGAGGGAGATTCACTCTGTGTCTGACCCTAGTAGTGTGTGATGGGACGGTGTGGAAGGAGATTCACTCTGTGTCTGACGCCGGGAGTGTGTGATGGGACGATGTGGAGGGAGATTCACTCTATATCTGACCCCGTGAGTGTACGATGGGACGGTGTGGAGGGAGATTCACTCTGTGTTTGACCACGGGGGTGTTTGATGGGACTGTGTAGAGGAATAATCACTCCGTGTCTGACCCCGGGAGTGTTGATGGGACCGTGTAGAGGAAAAATCACTCTGTGTCTGACCCCCGGGAGTGTATGATGGGAACGTGTAGAGGAATAATCACCCTGTGTCTGACCCCCGGGAGTTTTTGATGGGACGATGTGGAGGGAGATTCACTCAGAGTCTGACCCCGGGAGTATGTGATGGGACGGTGTAGAGGAATAATCACTCTGTGTCTGACCCCCGGGAGTGTTTGATGGGACGGTCTGGAGGGAGATTCACTCTGTGTCTGACCCTAGTAGTGTGTGATGGGACGGTGTGGAGGGAGATTCACTTTGTGTCTGACCCCGGGAGTGAGTGATGGGACGGTGTGGAGGGAGATTCACTCTGTGTCTGATCCCGGGAGTGTTTGATGGGACCGTGTTGAGGAATAATCACTCTGTGTCTGACCCCGGGAGTGTGTGATGGGACGGTGCGGATGGAGATTCACTCTGTGTCTGACCCCGGGAGTGTTTGATGGGACAGTGTAGAGGAATAATCTCTCTGTGTCTGACCACGGGAGTGTGTGATGGGACGGTGTGGAGGGAGATTCACTCTGTGTCTGACCCAGGGATTGTTTGATGGGACCGTGTAGAGGAATAATCACTCTGCGTCTGACCCCGTGAGCGTCTGATGACACGGTGTGGAGGGAGATTCACTCTTTGTCTGACCTCGGGAGTGTGTGATGCGACCGTGTAGAGGAATAATCCCTCTGTGTCTGACCACGGGAGTGTGTGATGGGACGGTGTGGAGCGAGATACACTCTGCGTCTGACCCCGGGAGTGTTTGATGGGACCGTGTAGAGGAATAATCACTCTGTGTCTGACACCGGGACTGTTTGATGGGACGGTGTAGAGGAATAATCACTCTGTGTCTGACCCAGGGAGTGTTTGATGGGACGGTGTGGAGGGAGATACACTTTTTGTATGACCCAGGGATAGTTTGATGGTACCGGGTAGAGGAATAATCACTCTGTGTCTGACCCCGTGAGCATGTGATGAGACGGTGTGGAGGGAGATTCACTGTTTGTCTGACCTCGGGAAAGTGTGATGCGACCGTGTAGAGGAATAATCACTCTGTGTCTGACCACGGGAGTGTGTGATGGGACCGTGTAGAGGAATAATCACTCTGTGTCTGACCCACGGGAGTGTTTGATGGGACCGTGTAGAGGAATAATCACTCTGTGTCTGACCCCGTGAGTGTGTGATCGGACGGGTAGGAGGGAGATTCACTCTGCGTCTGCCACCGGATGTGTGTGATGGGACGGTGTGGAGGGAGATTCACTCTGTGTCTGACCCCAGGATTGTCTGATGGGTTCGTGTAGAGGAATAATCACTCTGTGTGTCACACCGGGAGAGTGTGATGGGACGGTGTGGAGGGAAATTCACTCTGTGTCTGAGCCCGGGAGTGTGTAATGGGCGGTGTAGAGTGAGATTCACTCTGTGTCTGACCCCGGGAGAGTGTGATGGGACGGTGTGGAGGGAGATACACTCTGTGTCTGACCCCCGGGAGTGTTTGATGGGGCCGTGTAGAGGAATAATCACTCTGTGTCTCACCCCCGGGAATGTTGATGGGACAGTGTAGAGGAATAATCACTCTGTGTCTGACCACGGGAGTGTGTGATGGGACGGTCTGGAGGGAGATTCACTCTGTGTCTGACCCCGGGAGTGTGTAATGGGCGGTGTAGAGTGAGATTCACTCTGTGTCTGACCCCGGGAGAGTGTGATAGGACGGTGTGGAGGGAGATTCACTCTGTGTCTGACCCCCGGGAGTGTGTGATGGGACGGTGTGGAGGGAGATTCAGTCTGTGTCTGAAATCGGGAGAGTGTGATGGGACGGGTAGGACGGAGATTCACTCTGTGTCTGACACAGGATGTGTATGATGTGACGGTGTGGAGGGAGATTCACTCTGTGTCTGACCCCGGGAGTGTGTAATGGACGGTGTAGAGTGAGATTCACTCTGTGTCTGACCCCGGGAGAGTGTGATGGGACGGTGTGGAGGGAGATTCACTCTGTGTCTGACCCCCGGGAGTGTTTGATGGGACCGTGTAGAGAAATAATCACTCTGTGTCTGACCCCCGGGAGTGTTGATGGGACCGTGTAGAGGAATATTCACTCTGTGTCTGACCCCCGGTAGTGTTTGATGGGACCGTTTAGAGGAATAATCACTCTGTGTCTGACCCCCGGGAGTGTTTGATGGGACCGTGTAGAGGAATAATCACTCTGTGTCTGAACACCGGGAGTGTTTGATGGGACGATGTGGAGGGAGATTCACTCTGTGTCTGACCCTAGTAGTGTGTGATGGGACGGTGAGGAAGGAGATTCACTCTGTGTCTGACGCCGGGAGTGTGTGATGGGACGATGTGGAGGGAGATTCACTCTATGTCTGACCCCGTGAGTGTACGATGGGACGGTGTGGAGGGAGATTCACTCTGTGTTTGACCCCGGGGGTGTTTGATGGGACTGTGTAGAGGAATAATCACTCCGTGTCTGACCCCGGGAGTGTAGATGGGACTCTGTAGAGGAATAAACACTCTGTGTCTGACCCACGGGAGTGTTGATGGGACCGTTTAGAGGAATAATCACTCTGTGTCTGACCCCCGGGAGTGTTTGATGGGACCGTGTAGAGGAATAATCACTCTGTGCCTGACCCCCGGGAGTGTTTGATGGGACGATGTGGAGGGAGATTCACTCTGTGTCTGACCCTAGTAGTGTGTGATGGGACGGTGTGGAAGGAGATTCACTCTGTGTCTGACGCCGGGAGTGTGTGATGGGACAATGTGGAGGGAGATTCACTCTATATCTGACCCCGTGAGTGTACGATGGGACGGTGTGGAGGGAGATTCACTCTGTGTTTGACCCCGGGAGTGTTTGATGGGACTGTGTAGAGGAATAATCACTCCGTGTCTGACCCCGGGAGTGTTGATGGGACCGTGTAGAGGAATAATCACTCTGTGTCTGACCCCCGGGAGTGTATGATGGGACCGTGTAGAGGAATAATCACTCTGTGTCTGACCCCCGGGAGTGTTTGATGGGACGATGTAGAGGGAGATTCACTCTGTGTCTGACCCCGGGAGTATGTGATGGGACGGTCTGAGCGAGATTCACTCTGTGTCTGACCCTAGTAGTGTGTGATGGGACGGTGAGGAAGGAGATTCACTCTGTGTCTGACGCCGGGAGTGTGTGATGGGACGATGTGGAGGGAGATTCACTCTATGTCTGACCCCGTGAGTGTACGATGGGACGGTGTGGAGGGAGATTCACTCTGTGTTTGACCCCGGGGGTGTTTGATGGGTCTGTGTAGAGGAATAATCACTCCGTGTCTGACCCCTGGAGTGTAGATGGGACTGTGTAGAGGAATAAACACTCTGTGTCTGACCCACGGGAGTGTATGATGGGACCGTGTAGAGGAATAATCACTCTGTGTCTGACCCCCGGGAGTGTTTGATGGGACCTTGTGGAGGGAGATTCAATCTGTGCCTGACCCCGGGAGTATGTGATGGGACGGTCTGGAGGGAGATTCACTCTGTGTCTGACCCCCGGGAGTGTTTGATGGGACCGTGTAGAGAAATAATCACTCTGTGTCTGACCCCCGGGAGTGTTGATGGGACCGTTTAGAGGAATAATCACTCTGTGTCTGACCCCCGGGAGTGTTTGATGGGACCGTGTAGAGGAATAATCACTCTGTGTCTGACCCCCGGGAGTGTTTGATGGGACGATGTGGAGGGAGATTCACTCTGTGTCTGACCCTAGTAGTGTGTGATGGGACGGTGTGGAAGGAGATTCACTCTGTGTCTGACCCCGGGAGTGTGTAATGGGTCGATGTGGAGGGAGATTCACTCTATATCTGACCGTGTGAGTGTACGATGGGACGGTGTGGAGGGAGATACACTCTGTGTCTGACCCCCGGGAGTGTTTGATGGGGCCGTGTAGAGGAATAATCACTCTGTGTCTCACCCCCGGGAATGTTGATGGGACAGTGTAGAGGAATAATCACTCTGTGTCTGACCACGGGAGTGTGTGATGGGACGGTCTGGAGGGAGATTCACTCTGTGTCTGACCCCGGGAGTGTGTAATGGGCGGTGTAGAGTGAGATTCACTCTGTGTCGGACCCCGGGAGAGTGTGATAGGACGGTGTGGAGGGAGATTCACTCTGTGTCTGACCCCCGGGAGTGTGTGATGGGACGGTGTGGAGGGAGATTCAGTCTGTGTCTGAAATCGGGAGAGTGTGATGGGACGGGTAGGAGGGAGCTTCACTCTGTGTCTGACACCGGATGTGAGTGATGTGACGGTGTGGAGGGAGATTCACTCTGTGTCTGACCCCGGGAATGTGTAATGGGCGGTGTAGAGTGAGATTCACTCTGTGTCTGACCCCGGGAGAGTGTGATGGGACGGTGTGGAGGGAGATTCACTCTGTGTCTGACCCCCGGGAGTGTTTGATGGGACCGTGTAGAGAAATAATCACTCTGTGTCTGACCCCCGGGAGTGTTGATGGGACAGTGTAGAGGAATAATCACTCTGTGTCTGACCACGGGAGTGTGTGATGGGACGGTGTGGAGGGAGATTCACTCTGTGTTTGACCCCGGGGGTGTTTGATGGGACAGTGTAGAGGAATAATCAATCCGTGTCTGACCACGGGAGTGTAGATGGGACTGTGTACAGGAATAAACACTCTGTGTCTGACCCACGGGAGTGTATGATGGGACCATGTAGAGGAATAATCACTCTGTGTCTGACCCCCGGGAGTGTTTGATGGGACCTTGTGGAGGGAGATTCACTCTGTGTCTGACCCCGGGAGTATGTGATGGGACGGTCTGGAGGGAGATTCACTCTGTGTCTGACCCCCGGGAGTGTTTGATGGGACCGTGTAGAGAAATAATCACTCTGTGTCTGACCCCCGGGAGTGTTGATGGGAACGTTTAGAGGAATAATCACTCTGTGTCTGACCCCGGGAGTGTTTGATGGGACCGTGTAGAGGAATAATCACTCTGTGTCTGACCCCCGGGAGTGTTTGATGGGACGATGTGGAGGGAGATTCACTCTGTGTCTGACCCTAGTAGTGTGTGATGGGACGGTGTGGAAGGAGATTCACTCTGTGTCTGACGCCGGGAGTGTGTGATGGGACGATGTGGAGGGAGATTCACTCTATATCTGACCCCGTGAGTGTACGATGGGACGGTGTGGAGGGAGATTCACTCTGTGTTTGACCACGGGGGTGTTTGATGGGACTGTGTAGAGGAATAATCACTCCGTGTCTGACCCCGGGAGTGTTGATGGGACCGTGTAGAGGAATAATCACTCTGTGTCTGACCCCCGGGAGTGTATGATGGGACCGTGTAGAGGAATAATCACTCTGTGTCTGACCCCCGGGAGTTTTTGATGGGACGATGTGGAGGGAGATTCACTCAGAGTCTGACCCCGGGAGTATGTGATGGGACGGTGTAGAGGAATAATCACTCTCTGTCTGACCCCCGGGAGTGTTTGATGGGACGGTCTGGAGGGAGATTCACTCTGTGTCTGACCCTAGTAGTGTGTGATGGGACGGTGTGGAGGGAGATTCACTCTGTGTTTGACCCCGGGGGTGTTTGATGGGACTGTGTAGAGGAATAATCACTCCGTGTCTGACCCCGGGAGTGTTGATGGGACCGTGTAGAGGAAAAATCACTCTGTGTCTGACCCCCGGGAGTGTATGATGGGAACGTGTAGAGGAATAATCACCCTGTGTCTGACCCCCGGGAGTTTTTGATGGGACGATGTGGAGGGAGATTCACTCAGAGTCTGACCCCGGGAGTATGTGATGGGACGGTGTAGAGGAATAATCACTCTGTGTCTGACCCCCGGGAGTGTTTGATGGGACGGTCTGGAGGGAGATTCACTCTGTGTCTGACCCTAGTAGTGTGTGATGGGACGGTGTGGAGGGAGATTCACTTTGTGTCTGACCCCGGGAGTGAGTGATGGGACGGTGTGGAGGGAGATTCACTCTGTGTCTGATCCCGGGAGTGTTTGATGGGACCGTGTTGAGGAATAATCACTCTGTGTCTGACCCCGGGAGTGTGTGATGGGACGGTGCGGATGGAGATTCACTCTGTGTCTGACCCCGGGAGTGTTTGATGGGACAGTGTAGAGGAATAATCTCTCTGTGTCTGACCACGGGAGTGTGTGATGGGACGGTGTGGAGGGAGATTCACTCTGTGTCTGACCCAGGGATTGTTTGATGGGACCGTGTAGAGGAATAATCACTCTGCGTCTGACCCCGTGAGCGTCTGATGACACGGTGTGGAGGGAGATTCACTCTTTGTCTGACCTCGGGAGTGTGTGATGCGACCGTGTAGAGGAATAATCCCTCTGTGTCTGACCACGGGAGTGTGTGATGGGACGGTGTGGAGCGAGATACACTCTGCGTCTGACCCCGGGAGTGTTTGATGGGACCGTGTAGAGGAATAATCACTCTGTGTCTGACACCGGGACTGTTTGATGGGACGGTGTAGAGGAATAATCACTCTGTGTCTGACCCAGGGAGTGTTTGATGGGACGGTGTGGAGGGAGATACACTTTTTGTATGACCCAGGGATAGTTTGATGGTACCGGGTAGAGGAATAATCACTCTGTGTCTGACCCCGTGAGCATGTGATGAGACGGTGTGGAGGGAGATTCACTGTTTGTCTGACCTCGGGAAAGTTTGATGCGACCGTGTAGAGGAATAATCACTCTGTGTCTGACCACGGGAGTGTGTGATGGGACCGTGTAGAGGAATAATCACTCTGTGTCTGACCCACGGGAGTGTTTGATGGGACCGTGTAGAGGAATAATCACTCTGTGTCTGACCCCGTGAGTGTGTGATCGGACGGGTAGGAGGGAGATTCACTCTGCGTCTGCCACCGGATGTGTGTGATGGGACGGTGTGGAGGGAGATTCACTCTGTGTCTGACCCCAGGATTGTCTGATGGGTTCGTGTAGAGGAATAATCACTCTGTGTGTCACACCGGGAGAGTGTGATGGGACGGTGTGGAGGGAAATTCACTCTGTGTCTGAGCCCGGGAGTGTGTAATGGGCGGTGTAGAGTGAGATTCACTCTGTGTCTGACCCCGGGAGAGTGTGATGGGACGGTGTGGAGGGAGATACACTCTGTGTCTGACCCCCGGGAGTGTTTGATGGGGCCGTGTAGAGGAATAATCACTCTGTGTCTCACCCCCGGGAATGTTGATGGGACAGTGTAGAGGAATAATCACTCTGTGTCTGACCACGGGAGTGTGTGATGGGACGGTCTGGAGGGAGATTCACTCTGTGTCTGACCCCGGGAGTGTGTAATGGGCGGTGTAGAGTGAGATTCACTCTGTGTCTGACCCCGGGAGAGTGTGATAGGACGGTGTGGAGGGAGATTCACTCTGTGTCTGACCCCCGGGAGTGTGTGATGGGACGGTGTGGAGGGAGATTCAGTCTGTGTCTGAAATCGGGAGAGTGTGATGGGACGGGTAGGACGGAGATTCACTCTGTGTCTGACACAGGATGTGTATGATGTGACGGTGTGGAGGGAGATTCACTCTGTGTCTGACCCCGGGAGTGTGTAATGGACGGTGTAGAGTGAGATTCACTCTGTGTCTGACCCCGGGAGAGTGTGATGGGACGGTGTGGAGGGAGATTCACTCTGTGTCTGACCCCCGGGAGTGTTTGATGGGACCGTGTAGAGAAATAATCACTCTGTGTCTGACCCCCGGGAGTGTTGATGGGACCGTGTAGAGGAATATTCACTCTGTGTCTGACCCCCGGTAGTGTTTGATGGGACCGTTTAGAGGAATAATCACTCTGTGTCTGACCCCCGGGAGTGTTTGATGGGACCGTGTAGAGGAATAATCACTCTGTGTCTGACCACCGGGAGTGTTTGATGGGACGATGTGGAGGGAGATTCACTCTGTGTCTGACCCTAGTAGTGTGTGATGGGACGGTGAGGAAGGAGATTCACTCTGTGTCTGACGCCGGGAGTGTGTGATGGGACGATGTGGAGGGAGATTCACTCTATGTCTGACCCCGTGAGTGTACGATGGGACGGTGTGGAGGGAGATTCACTCTGTGTTTGACCCCGGGGGTGTTTGATGGGACTGTGTAGAGGAATAATCACTCCGTGTCTGACCCCGGGAGTGTAGATGGGACTCTGTAGAGGAATAAACACTCTGTGTCTGACCCACGGGAGTGTTGATGGGACCGTTTAGACTAATAATCACTCTGTGTCTGACCCCCGGGAGTGTTTGATGGGACCGTGTAGAGGAATAATCACTCTGTGCCTGACCCCCGGGAGTGTTTGATGGGACGATGTGGAGGGAGATTCACTCTGTGTCTGACCCTAGTAGTGTGTGATGGGACGGTGTGGAAGGAGATTCACTCTGTGTCTGACGCCGGGAGTGTGTGATGGGACAATGTGGAGGGAGATTCACTCTATATCTGACCCCGTGAGTGTACGATGGGACGGTGTGGAGGGAGATTCACTCTGTGTTTGACC
The DNA here is from genome assembly GCF_030144855.1 of Hypanus sabinus. Classification (NCBI taxonomy): domain Eukaryota; kingdom Metazoa; phylum Chordata; class Chondrichthyes; order Myliobatiformes; family Dasyatidae; genus Hypanus; species Hypanus sabinus. The sequence continues at coordinate 320,483 of NW_026781239.1, read as the reverse complement.
CCGGGAGTGTTTGATGGGACTGTGTAGAGGAATAATCACTCCGTGTCTGACCCCGGGAGTGTTGATGGGACCGTGTAGAGGAATAATCACTCTGTGTCTGACCCCCGGGAGTGTATGATGGGACCGTGTAGAGGAATAATCACTCTGTGTCTGACCCCCGGGAGTGTTTGATGGGACGATGTGGAGGGAGATTCACTCAGAGTCTGACCCCGGGAGTATGTGATGGGACGGTGTAGAGGAATAATCACTCTGTGTCTGACCCCCGGGAGTGTTTGATGGGACGGTCTGGAGGGAGATTCACTCTGTGTCTGACCCTAGTAGTGTGTGATGGGACGGTGTGGAGGGAGATTCACTTTGTGTCTGACGCCGGGAGTGCGTGATAGGACGATGTAGAGGGAGATTCACTCTGTGTCTGACCCCGGGAGTGAGTGATGGGACGGTGTGGAGGGAGATTCACTCTGTGTCTGATCCCGGGAGTGTTTGATGGGACCGTGTTGAGGAATAATCACTCTGTGTCTGACCCCGGGAGTGTGTGATGGGACGGTGCGGATGGAGATTCACTCTGTGTCTGACCCCGGGAGTGTTTGATGGGACCGTGTAGAGGAATAATCTCTCTGTGTCTGACCACGGGAGTGTGTGATGGGACGGTCTGGAGGCAGATTCACTCTGTGTCTGACCCAGGGATTGTTTGATGGGACCGTGTAGAGGAATAATCACTCTGCGTCTGACCCCGTGAGCGTCTGATGACACGGTGTGGAGGGAGATTCACTCTTTGTCTGACCTCGGGAGTCTGTGATGCGACCGTGTAGAGGAATAATCTCTCTGTGTCTGACCACGGGAGTGTGTGATGGGACGGTGTGGAGGGAGATACACTCTGCGTCTGACCCCGGGAGTGTTTGATTGGACCGTGTAGAGGAATAATCACTCTGTGTCTGACACCGGGACTGTTTGATGGGACCGTGTAGAGGAATAATCACTCTGTGTCTGAAATCGGGAGAGTGTGATGGGACGGGTAGGAGGGAGATTCACTCTGTGTCTGACACCGGATGTGTGTGATGAGACGGTGTGGAGGGAGATTCACTGTTTGTCTGACCTCGGGAGAGTGTGATGCGACCGTGTAGAGGAATAATCACTCTGTGTCTAACCACGGGAGTGTGTGATGGGACCGTGTAGAGGAATAATCACTCTGTGTCTGACCCCCGGGAGTGTTTGATGGGACCGTGTAGAGGAATAATCACTCTGTGTCTGACCCCGGGAGTGTGTGATGGGACGGTGTGGAGGGAGATTCAGTCTGTGTCTGAACTCGGGGGAGTGTGATGGGACGGGTAGGAGGGAGATTCACTCTGCGTCTGCCACCGGATGTGTGTGATGGGACGGTGTGGAGGGAGATTCACTCTGTGTCTGACCCCAGGATTGTCTGATGGGTTCGTGTAGAGGAATAATCACTCTGTGTGTGACACCGGGAGAGTGTGATGGGACGGTGTGGAGGGAGATTCACTCTGTGTCTGACCCCGGGAGTGTGTAATGGGCGGTGTAGAGTGAGATTCACTCTGTGTCTGACCCCGGGAGAGTGTGATGGGACGGTGTGGAGGGAGATACACTCTGTGTCTTACACCCGGGAGTGTTTGATGGGGCCGTGTAGAGGAATAATCACTCTGTGTCTCACCCACGGGAATGTTGATGGGACAGTGTAGAGGAATAATCACTCTGTGTCTGACCACGGGAGTGTGTGATGGGACGGTCTGGAGGGAGATTCACTCTGTGTCTGACCCCGGGAGTGTGTAATGGGCGGTGTAGAGTGAGATTCACTCTGTGTCTGACCCCGGGAGAGTGTGATGGGACGGTGTGGAGAGAGATTCAGTCTGTGTCTGAAATCGGGAGAGTGTGATGGGACGGGTAGGAGGGAGATTCACTCTGTGTCTGACACCGGATGTGTGTGATGTGACGGTGTGGAGGGAGATTCACTCTGTGTCTGACCCCGGGAGTGTGTAATGGGCGGTGTAGAGTGAGATTCACTCTGTGTCTGACCCCGGGAGAGTATGATGGGACGGTGTGGCGGGAGATTCACTCTGTGTCTGACCCCCGGGAGTGTTTGATGGGACCGTGTAGAGAAATAATCACTCTGTGTCTGACCCCCGGGAGTGTTGATGGGACCGTGTAGAGGAATATTCACTCTGTGTCTGACCCCGGGGGTGTTTGATGGGACTGTGTAGAGGAGTAATCACTCCGTGTCTGACCCCGGGAGTGTTGATGGGACCGTGCAGAGGAATAATCACTCTGTGTCTGACCCCCGGGAGTGTTTGAAGGGACGATGTAGAGGGAGATTCACTCTGTGTCTGACCCCGGGAGTATGTGATGGGACGGTCTGAGTGAGATTCACTCTGTGTCTGACCCTAGTAGTGTGTGATGGGACGGTGAGGAAGGAGATTCACTCTGTGTCTGACGCCGGGAGTGTGTGATGGGACGATGTGGAGGGAGATTCACTCTATGTCTGACCCCGTGAGTGTACGATGGGACTGTGTGGAGGGAGATTCACTCTGTGTTTGACCCCGGGGGTGTTTGATGGGACTGTGTAGAGGAATAATCACTCCGTGTCTGACCCCGGGAGTGTAGATGGGACTGTGTAGAGGAATAATCACTCTGTGTCTGACCCACGGGAGTGTATGATGGGACCGTGTAGAGGAATAATCACTCTGTGTCTGACCCCCGGGAGTGTTTGATGGGACGGTCTGGAGGGAGATTCACTCTGTGTCTGAACCCCGGGAGTGTTTGATGGGACCGTGTAGAGAAATAATCACTCTGTGTCTGACCCCCGGGAGTGTTGATTGGACCGTTTAGAGGAATAATCACTCTGTGTCTGACCCCCGGGAGTGTTTGATGGGACCGTGTAGAGGAATAATCACTCTGTGTCTGACCCCCGGGAGTGTTTGATGGGACGATGTGGAGGGAGATTCACTCTGTGTCTGACCCTAGTAGTGTGTGATGGGACGGTGTGGAAGGAGATTCACTCTGTGTCTGACCCTAGTAGTGTACGATGGGACGGTGTGGAGGGAGATTCACTCTGTGTTTGACCCCGGGGGTGTTTGATGGGACTGTGTAGAGGAATAATCACTCCGTGTCTGACCCCGGGAGTGTTGATGGGACCGTGTAGAGGAATAATCACTCCGTGTCTGACCCCCGGGAGTGTTTGATGGGACGATGTGGAGGGAGATTCACTCAGAGTCTGACCCCGGGAGTATGTGATGGGACGGTGTAGAGGAATAATCACTCTGTGTCTGACCCCCTGGAGTGTTTGATGGGACGGTCTGGAGGGAGATTCACTCTGTGTCTGACCCTAGTAGTGTGTGATGGGACGGTGTGGAGGGAGATTCACTTTGTGTCTGACGCCGGGAGTGCGTGATGGGACGATGTAGAGGGAGATTCACTCTGTGTCTGATCCCGGGAGTGTTTGATGGGACCGTGTTGAGGAATAATCACTCTGTGTCTGACCCCGGATGTGTGTGATGAGACGGTGTGGAGGGAGATTCACTGTTTGTCTGACCTCGGGAGAGTGTGATGCGACCGTGTAGAGGAATAATCACTCTGTGTCTGACCCCGGGAGTGTGAGATGGGACGGTGCGGATGGAGATTCACTCTGTGTCTGACCCCGGGAGTGTTTGATGGGACCGTGTAGAGGAATAATCTCTCTGTGTCTGACCACGGGAGTGTGTGATGGGACGGTGTGGAGGGAGATTCACTCTGTGTCTGATCCAGGGATTGTTTGATGGGAACGTGTAGAGGAATAATCACTCTGCGTCTGACCCCGTGAGCGTCTGATGACACGGTGTGGAGGGAGATTCACTCTTTGTCGGACCTCGGGAGTCTGTGATGCGACGGTGTAGAGGAATAATCTCTCTGTGTCTGACCACGGGAGTGTGTGATGGGACGGTGTGGAGGGAGATACACTCTGCGTATGACCCCGGGAGTGTTTGATGGGACCGTGTAGAGGAATAATCACTCTGTGTCTGACACCGGGACTGTTTGATGGGACGGTGTAGAGGAATAATCACTCTGTGTCTGAAATCGGGAGAGTGTGATGGGACGGGTAGGAGGGAGATTCACTCTGTGTCTGACACCGGATGTGTGTGATGAGACGGTGTGGAGGGAGATTCACTGTTTGTCTGACCTCGGGAGAGTGTGATGCGACCGTGTAGAGGAATAATCACTCTGTGTCTGACCACGGGAGTGTGTGATGGGACCGTGTAGAGGAATAATCACTGTTTCTGACCACGGGAGTGTGTGATGGGACCGTGTAGAGGAATAATCACTCAGTGTCTGACCCCCGGGAGTGTTTGATCGGACCGTGTAGAGGAATAATCACTCTGTGTCTGACCCCGGGAGTGTGTGATGGGACGGTGTGGAGGGAGATTCAGTCTGTGTCTGAACTCGGGGGAGTGTGATGGGACGGGTAGGAGGGAGATTCACTCTGCGTCTGCCACCGGATGTGTGTGATGGGACGGTGTGGAGGGAGATTCACTCTGTGTCTGACCCCAGGATTGTCTGATGGGTTCGTGAAGAGGAATAATCACTCTGTGTGTGACACCGGGAGAGTGTGATGGGACTGTCTGGAGGGAGATTCACTCTGTGTCTGACCCCGGGAGTGTGTAATGGGCGGTGTAGAGTGAGATTCACTCTGTGTCTGACCCCGGGAGAGTGTGATAGGACGGTGTGGAGGGAGATTCACTCTGTGTCTGACCCCCGGGAGTGTGTAATGGGACGGTGTGGAGGGAGATTCAGTCTGTGTCTGAAATCGGGAGAGTGTGATGGGACGGGTAGGAGGCAGATTCACTCTGTGTCTGACACCGGATGTGTGTGATGTGACGGTGTGGAGGGAGATTCACTCTGTGTCTGACCCCGGGGGTGTGTAATGGGCGGTGTAGAGTGAGATTCACTCTGTGTCTGACCCCGGGAGAGTGTGATGGGACGGTGTGGAGGGAGATTCACTCTGTGTCTGACCCCGGGGGTGTTTGATGGGACTGTGTAGAGGAATAATCACTCCGTGTCTGACCCCGGGAGTGTTGATGGGACCGTGCAGAGGAATAATCACTCTGTGTCTGACCCCCGGGAGTGTTTGAAGGGACGATGTAGAGGGAGATTCACTCTGTGTCTGACCCCGGGAGTATGTGATGGGACGGTCTGAGTGAGATTCACTCTGTGTCTGACCCTAGTAGTGTGTGATGGGACGGTGAGGAAGGAGATTCACTCTGTGTCTGACGCCGGGAGTGTGTGATGGGACGATGTGGAGGGAGATTCACTCTATGTCTGACCCCGTGAGTGTACGATGGGACGGTGTGGAGGGAGATTCACTCTGTGTTTGACCCCGGGGGTGTTTGATGGGACTGTGTAGAGGAATAATCACTCCGTGTCTGACCCCGGGAGTGTAGATGGGACTGTGTAGAGGAATAATCACTCTGTGTCTGACCCACGGGAGTGTATGATGGGACCGTGTAGAGGAATAATCACTCTGTGTCTGACCCCCGGGAGTGTTTGATGGGACGGTCTGGAGGGAGATTCACTCTGTGTCTGAACCCCGGGAATGTTTGATGGGACCGTGTAGAGAAATAATCACTCTGTGTCTGACCCCCGGGAGTGTTGATGGGACCGTTTAGAGGAATAATCACTCTGTGTCTGACCCCCGGGAGTGTTTGATGGGACCGTGTAGAGGAATAATCACTCTGTGTCTGACCCCCGGGAGTGTTTGATGGGACGATGTGGAGGGAGATTCACTCTGTGTCTGACCCTAGTAGTGTGTGATGGGACGGTGTGGAAGGAGATTCACTCTGTGTCTGACCCTAGTAGTGTACGATGGGACGGTGTGGAGGGAGATTCACTCTGTGTTTGACCCCGGGGGTGTTTGATGGGACTGTGTAGAGGAATAATCACTCCGTGTCTGACCCCGGGAGTGTTGATGGGACCGTGTAGAGGAATAATCACTCCGTGTCTGACCCCCGGGAGTGTTTGATGGGACGATGTGGAGGGAGATTCACTCAGAGTCTGACCCCGGGAGTATGTGATGGGACGGTGTAGAGGAATAATCACTCTGTGTCTGACCCCCGGGAGTGTTTGATGGGACGGTCTGGAGGGAGATTCACTCTGTGTCTGACCCTAGTAGTGTGTGATGGGACGGTGTGGAGGGAGATTCACTTTGTGTCTGACGCCGGGAGTGCGTGATGGGACGATGTAGAGGGAGATTCACTCTGTGTCTGATCCCGGGAGTGTTTGATGGGACCGTGTTGAGGAATAATCACTCTGTGTCTGACCCCGGGAGTGTGAGATGGGACGGTGCGGATGGAGATTCACTCTGTGTCTGTCCCCGGGAGTGTTTGATGGGACCGTGTAGAGGAATAATCTCTCTGTGTCTGACCACGGGAGTGTGTGATGGGACGGTGTGGAGGGAGATTCACTCTGTGTCTGATCCAGGGATTGTTTGATGGGAACGTGTAGAGGAATAATCACTCTGCGTCTGACCCCGTGAGCGTCTGATGACACGGTGTGGAGGGAGATTCACTCTTTGTCTGACCTCGGGAGTCTGTGATGCGACCGTGTAGAGGAATAATCTCTCTGTGTCTGACCACGGGAGTGTGTGATGGGACGGTGTGGAGGGAGATACACTCTGCGTATGACCCCGGGAGTGTTTGATGGGACCGTGTAGAGGAATAATCACTCTGTGTCTGACACCGGGACTGTTTGAGGGGACGGTGTAGAGGAATAATCACTCTGTGTCTGAAATCGGGAGAGTGTGATGGGACGGGTAGGAGGGAGATTCACTCTGTGTCTGACACCGGATGTGTGTGATGAGACGGTGTGGAGGGAGATTCACTGTTTGTCTGACCTCGGGAGAGTGTGATGCGACCGTGTAGAGGAATAATCACTCTGTGTCTGACCACGGGAGTGTGTGATGGGACCGTGTAGAGGAATAATCACTGTTTCTGACCACGGGAGTGTGTGATGGGACCGTGTAGAGGAATAATCACTCAGTGTCTGACCCCCGGGAGTGTTTGATCGGACCGTGTAGAGGAATAATCACTCTGTGTCTGACCCCGGGAGTGTGTGATGGGACGGTGTGGAGGGAGATTCAGTCTGTGTCTGAACTCGGGGGAGTGTGATGGGACGGGTAGGAGGGAGATTCACTCTGCGTCTGCCACCGGATGTGTGTGATGGGACGGTCTGAGCGAGATTCACTCTGTGTCTGACCCTAGTAGTGTGTGATGGGACGGTGTGGAAGGAGATTCACTCTGTGTCTGACGCCGGGAGTGTGTGATGGGACGATGTGGAGGGAGATTCACTCTATATCTGACCCCGTGAGTGTACGATGGGACGGTGTGGAGGGAGATTCACTCTGTGTTTGACCCCGGGGGTGTTTGATGGGACTGTGTAGAGGAATAATCACTCCGTGTCTGACCCCGGGAGTGTTGATGGGACCGTGTAGAGGAATAATCACTGTGTGTCTGACCCCCGGGAGTGTATGATGGGACCGTGTAGAGGAATAATCACTCTGTGTCTGACCCCCGGGAGTGTTTGATGGGACGATGTGGAGGGAGATTCACTCAGAGTCTGACCCCGGGAGTATGTGATGGGACGGTGTAGAGGAATAATCACTCTGTGTCTGACCCCCGGGAGTGTTTGATGGGACGATCTGGAGGGAGATTCACTCTGTGTCTGACCCTAGTAGTGTGTGATGGGACGGTGTGGAGGGAGATTCACTCTGTTTCTGACCCCTGGAATGAGTGATGGGACGGTGTGGAGGGAGATTCACTCTGTGTCTGATCCCGGGAGTGTTTGATGGGACCGTGTTGAGGAATAATCACTCTGTGTCTGACCCCGGGAGTGTGTGATGGGACGGTGTGGAGGGAGATACACTCTGCGTATGACCCCGGGAGTGTTTGATGGGACCGTGTAGAGGAATAATCACTCTGTGTCTGACACCGGGACTGTTTGAGGGGACGGTGTAGAGGAATAATCACTCTGTGTCTGAAATCGGGAGAGTGTGATGGGACGGGTAGGAGGGAGATTCACTCTGTGTCTGACACCGGATGTGTGTGATGAGACGGTGTGGAGGGAGATTCACTGTTTGTCTGACCTCGGGAGAGTGTGATGCGACCGTGTAGAGGAATAATCACTGTTTCTGACCACGGGAGTGTGTGATGGGACCGTGTAGAGGAATAATCACTCAGTGTCTGACCCCCGGGAGTGTTTGATCGGACCGTGTAGAGGAATAATCACTCTGTGTCTGACCCCGGGAGTGTGTGATGGGACGGTGTGGAGGGAGATTCAGTCTGTGTCTGAACTCGGGGGAGTGTGATGGGACGGGTAGGAGGGAGATTCACTCTGCGTCTGCCACCGGATGTGTGTGATGGGACGGTCTGAGCGAGATTCACTCTGTGTCTGACCCTAGTAGTGTGTGATGGGACGGTGTGGAAGGAGATTCACTCTGTGTCTGACGCCGGGAGTGTGTGATGGGACGATGTGGAGGGAGATTCACTCTATATCTGACCCCGTGAGTGTACGATGGGACGGTGTGGAGGGAGATTCACTCTGTGTTTGACCCCGGGGGTGTTTGATGGGACTGTGTAGAGGAATAATCACTCCGTGTCTGACCCCGGGAGTGTTGATGGGACCGTGTAGAGGAATAATCACTGTGTGTCTGACCCCCGGGAGTGTATGATGGGACCGTGTAGAGGAATAATCACTCTGTGTCTGACCCCCGGGAGTGTTTGATGGGACGATGTGGAGGGAGATTCACTCAGAGTCTGACCCCGGGAGTATGTGATGGGACGGTGTAGAGGAATAATCACTCTGTGTCTGACCCCCGGGAGTGTTTGATGGGACGATCTGGAGGGAGATTCACTCTGTGTCTGACCCTAGTAGTGTGTGATGGGACGGTGTGGAGGGAGATTCACTCTGTTTCTGACCCCTGGAATGAGTGATGGGACGGTGTGGAGGGAGATTCACTCTGTGTCTGATCCCGGGAGTGTTTGATGGGACCGTGTTGAGGAATAATCACTCTGTGTCTGACCCCGGGAGTGTGTGATGGGACGGTGCGGATGGAGATTCACTCGGTGTCTTACCCCGGGAGTGTTTGATGGGACCGTGTAGAGGAATAATCTCTCTGTGTCTGTCCACGGGATTGTGTGATGGGACGGTGTGGAGGGAGATTCACTCTGTGTCTGACCCAGGGATTGTTTGATGGGACCGTGTAGAGGAATAATCACTCTGCGTCTGACCCCGTGAGCGTCTGATGACACGGTGTGGAGGGAGATTCACTCGTTGTCTGACCTCGGGAGTGTGTGATGCGACCGTGTAGAGGAATAATCTCTCTGTGTCTGACCACGGGATTGTGTGATGGGACGGTGTGGAGGGAGATACACTCTGCGTCTGACCCCGGGAGTGTTTGATGGGACCGTGTAGAGGAATAATCACTCTGTATCTGACACGGGGACTGTTTGATGGGACGGTGTAGAGGAATAATCACTCTGTGTCTGACCCCGGGAGTTTTTGATGGGACGGTGTGGAGGGAGATTCACTTTTTGTATGACCCAGGGATTGTTTGATGGTACCGGGTAAAGGAATAATCACTCTGTGTCTGACCCCGTGAGCATGTGATGAGACGGTGTGGAGGGAGATTCACTGTTTGTCTGACCTCGGGAGAGTGTGATGCGACCGTGTAGAGGAATAATCACTCTGTGTCTGACCACGGGAGTGTGTGATGGGACCGTGTAGAGGAATAATCACTGTTTCTGACCACGGGAGTGTGTGATGGGTCCGTGTAGACGAGTAATCACTCTGTGTCTGACCCCCGGGAGTGTTTGATGGGACCGTGTAGAGGAATAATCAATCTGAGTCTGACCCCGGGGGTGTTTGATGGGACCGTGCAGAGGAATAATCACTCTGTGTCTGACCCCGGGAGTGCTTGATGGGACCGTGTCGAGGAATAGTCTCTCTGTATCTGGCCCAGGGAGTGCTTGATGGGACCGTGTAGAGGCATAATCACTCTTTGTCTGACCCCGGGAGTGTTTGATGGGACCGTGTAGAGGAATAATCACTGTGTCTGACCACCGGGAGTGTTTGATGGGACCGTGTAGAGGCATAATCACTCTGTGTCTGACCCCGGGAGTGTGTGATGGGACGGTGTGGAGGGAGATTCAGTCTGTGTCTGAACTCGGGGAGTGTGATGGGACGGGTAGCAGGGAGATTCACTCTGCGTCTGCCACCGGATGTGTGTGATGGGACGGTGTGGAGGGAGATTCACTCTTTGTCTAACCCCGGGATTGTGTGATGGGTTCGTGTAGAGGAATAATCTCTCTGTGTGTGACCCCGGGAGAGTGTGATGGGACGGTGTGGAGGGAGATTCACTCTGTGTCTGACCCCGGGAATGTGTAATGGGCGGTGTAGAGTGAGATTCACTCTGTGTCTGACCCCGGGAGAGTGTGATGGGACGGTGTGGAGGGAGATACACTCTGTGTCTGACCCCCGGGAGTGTTTGATGGGGCCGTGTAGAGGAATAATCACTCTGTGCCTCACCCCCGGGAATGTTGATGGGACAGTGTAGAGGAATAATCACTCTGTGTCTGACCAAGGGAGTGTGTGACGGGACGGTCTGGAGGGAGATTCACTCTGTGTCTGACCCCGGGAGTGTTTAAAGGGCGGTGTAGAGTGAGATTCACTCTGTGTCTGACCCCGGGAGAGTGTGATAGGACGGTGTGGAGGGAGATTCACTCTGTGTCTGACCCCCGGGAGTGTGTGATGGGACGGTGTGGAGGGAGATTCAGTCTGTGTCTGAAATCGGGAGAGTGTGATGGGACGGGTAGGAGGGAGATTCACTCTGTGTCTGACACCGGATGTGTGTGATGTGACGGTGTGGAGGGAGATTCACTCTGTGTTTGACCCCGGGAGTGTGTAATGGGCGGTGTAGAGTGAGATTCACTCTGTGTCTGACCCCGGGAGAGTGTGATGGGACGGTGTGGAGGGAGATTCACTCTGTGTCTGACCCCAGGGAGTGTTTGATGGGACCGTGTAGAGAAATAATCACTCTGTGTCTGACCCCCGGGAGTGTTGATGGGACCGTGTAGAGGAATAATCACTCCGTGTCTGACCCCGGGAGTGTTGATGGGACCGTGCAGAGGAATAATCACTCTGTGTCTGACCCCCGGGAGTGTTTGAAGGGACGATGTAGAGGGAGATTCACTCTGTGTCTGACCCCGGGAGTATGTGATGGGACGGTCTGAGCGAGATTCACTCTGTGTCTGACCCTAGTAGTGTGTGATGGGACGGTGAGGAAGGAGATTCACTCTGTGTCTGACGCCGGGAGTGTGTGATGGGACGATGTGGAGGAGATTCACTCTATGTCTGACCACGTGAGTGTACGATGGGACGGTGTGGAGGGAGATTCACTCTGTGTTTGACCCCGGGGGTGTTTGATGGGACTGTGTAGAGGAATAATCACTCCGTGTCTGACCCCGGAGTGTAGATGGGACGGTCTGGAGGCAGATTCACTCTGTGTCTGACCCAGGGATTGTTTGATGGGACCGTGTAGAGGAATAATCACTCTGCGTCTGACCCCGTGAGCGTCTGATGACACGGTGTGGAGGGAGATTCACTCTTTGTCTGACCTCGGGAGTCTGTGATGCGACCGTGTAGAGGAATAATCTCTCTGTGTCTGACCACGGGAGTGTTTGATGGGACGGTCTGGAGGGAGATTCACTCTGTGTCTGACCCTAGTAGTGTGTGATGGGACGGTGTGGAGGGAGATTCACTTTGTGTCTGACGCCGGGAGTGCGTGATAGGACGATGTAGAGGGAGATTCACTCTGTGTCTGACCCCGGGAGTGAGTGATGGGACGGTGTGGAGGGAGATTCACTCTGTGTCTGATCCCGGGAGTGTTTGATGGGACCGTGTTGAGGAATAATCACTCTGTTTCTGACCCCGGGAGTGTGTGATGGGACGGTGCGGATGGAGATTCACTCTGTGTCTGACCCCGGGAGTGTTTGATGGGACCGTGTAGAGGAATAATCTCTCTGTGTCTGACCACGGGAGTGTGTGATGGGACGGTCTGGAGGCAGATTCACTCTGTGTCTGACCCAGGGATTGTTTGATGGGACCGTGTAGAGGAATAATCACTCTGCGTCTGACCCGTGAGCGTCTGATGACACGGTGTGGAGGGAGATTCACTCTTTGTCTGACCTCGGGAGTCTGTGATGCGACCGTGTAGAGGAATAATCTCTCTGCGTCTGACCCCGGGAGTGTTTGATTGGACCGTGTAGAGGAATAATCACTCTGTGTCTGACACCGGGACTGTTTGATGGGACCGTGTAGAGGAATAATCACTCTGTGTCTGAAATCGGGAGAGTGTGATGGGACGGGTAGGAGGGAGATTCACTCTGTGTCTGACACCGGATGTGTGTGATGAGACGGTGTGGAGGGAGATTCACTGTTTGTCTGACCTCGGGAGAGTGTGATGCGACCGTGTAGAGGAATAATCACTCTGTGTCTGACCACGGGAGTGTGTGATGGGACCGTGTAGAGGAATAATCACTCTGTGTCTGACCCCCGGGAGTGTTTGATGGGACCGTGTAGAGGAATAATCACTCTGTGTCTGACCCCGGGAGTGTGTGATGGGACGGTGTGGAGGGAGATTCAGTCTGTGTCTGAACTCGGGGGAGTGTGATGGGACGGGTAGGAGGGAGATTCACTCTGCGTCTGCCACCGGATGTGTGTGATGGGACGGTGTGGAGGGAGATTCACTCTGTGTCTGACCCCAGGATTGTCTGATGGGTTCGTGTAGAGGAATAATCACTCTGTGTGTGACACCGGGAGAGTATGATGGGACGGTGTGGAGGGAGATTCACTCTGTGTCTGACCCCGGGAGTGTGTAATGGGCGGTGTAGAGTGAGATTCACTCTGTGTCTGACCCCGGGAGAGTGTGATGGGACGGTGTGGAGGGAGATACACTCTGTGTCTGACACCCGGGAGTGTTTGATGGGGCCGTGTAGAGGAATAATCACTCTGTGTCTCACCCCCGGGAATGTTGATGGGACAGTGTAGAGGAATAATCACTCTGTGTCTGACCACGGGAGTGTGTGATGGGACGGTCTGGAGGGAGATTCACTCTGTGTCTGACCCCGGGAGTGTGTAATGGGCGGTGTAGAGTGAGATTCACTCTGTGTCTGACCCCGGGAGAGTGTGATGGGACGGTGTGGAGAGAGATTCAGTCTGTGTCTGAAATCGGGAGAGTGTGATGGAACGGGTAGGAGGGAGATTCACTCTGTGTCTGACACCGGATGTGTGTGATGTGACGGTGTGGAGGGAGATTCACAGATTCACTCTGTGTCTGACTCCGGGAGTGTGTAATGGGCGGTGTAGAGTGAGATTCACTCTGTGTCTGACCCCGGGAGAGTGTGATGGGACGGTGTGGAGGGAGATTCACTCTGTGTCTGACCCCCGGGAGTGTTTGATGGGACCGTGTAGAGAAATAATCACTCTGTGTCTGACCCCCGGGAGTGTTGATGGGACCGTGTAGAGGAATATTCACTCTGTGTCTGACCCCGGGGGTGTTTGATGGGACTGTGTAGAGGAATAATCACTCCGTGTCTGACCCCGGGAGTGTTGATGGGACCGTGCAGAGGAATAATCACTCTGTGTCTGACCCCCGGGAGTGTTTGAAGGGACGATGTAGAGGGAGATTCACTCTGTGTCTGACCCCGGGAGTATGTGATGGGACGGTCTGAGCGAGATTCACTCTGTGTCTGACCCTAGTAGTGTGTGATGGGACGGTGAGGAAGGAGATTCACTCTGTGTCTGACGCCGGGAGTGTGTGATGGGACGATGTGGAGGGAGATTCACTCTATGTCTGACCCCGTGAGTGTACGATGGGACGGTGTGGAGGGAGATTCACTCTGTGTTTGACCCCGGGGGTGTTTGATGGGACTGTGTAGAGGAATAATCACTCCGTGTCTGACCCCGGGAGTGTAGATGGGACTGTGTAGAGGAATAATCACTCTGTGTCTGACCCACGGGAGTGTATGATGGGACCGTGTAGAGGAATAATCACTCTGTGTCTGACCCCCGGGAGTGTTTGATGGGACGGTCTGGAGGGAGATTCACTCTGTGTCTGAACCCCGGGAGTGTTTGATGGGACCGTGTAGAGAAATAATCACTCTGTGTCTGACCCCCGGGAGTGTTGATGGGACCGTTTAGAGGAATAATCACTCTGTGTCTGACCCCCGGGAGTGTTTGATGGGACCGTGTAGAGGAATAATCACTCTGTGTCTGACCCCCGGGAGTGTTTGATGGGACGATGTGGAGGGAGATTCACTCTGTGTCTGACCCTAGTAGTGTACGATGGGACGGTGTGGAGGGAGATTCACTCTGTGTTTGACCCCGGGGGTGTTTGATGGGACTGTGTAGAGGAATAATCACTCCGTGTCTGACCCCGGGAGTGTTGATGGGACCGTGTAGAGGAATAATCACTCCGTGTCTGACCCCCGGGAGTGATTGATGGGACGATGTGGAGGGAGATTCACTCAGAGTCTGACACCGGGAGTATGTGATGGGACGGTGTAGAGGAATAATCACTCTGTGTCTGACCCCCGGGAGTGTTTGATGGGACGGTCTGGAGGGAGATTCACTCTGTGTCTGACCCTAGTAGTGTGTGATGGGACGGTGTGGAGGGAGATTCACTTTGTGTCTGACGCCGGGAGTGCGTGATGGGACGATGTAGAGGGAGATTCACTCTGTGTCTGATCCCGGGAGTGTTTGATGGGACCGTGTTGAGGAATAATCACTCTGTGTCTGACCCCGGGAGTGTGAGATGGGACGGTGCGGATGGAGATTCACTCTGTGTCTGACCCCGGGAGTGTTTGATGGGACCGTGTAGAGGAATAATCTCTCTGTGTCTGACCACGGGAGTGTGTGATGGGACGGTGTGGAGGGAGATTCACTCTGTGTCTGATCCAGGGATTGTTTGATGGGAACGTGTAGAGGAAGAATCACTCTGCGTCTGACCCCGTGAGCGTCTGATGACACGGTGTGGAGGGAGATTCACTCTTTGTCTGACCTCGGGAGTCTGTGATGCGACCGTGTAGAGGAATAATCTCTCTGTGTCTGACCACGGGAGTGTGTGATGGGACGGTGTGGAGGGAGATACACTCTGCGTATGACCCCGGGAGTGTTTGATGGGACCGTGTAGAGGAATAATCACTCTGTGTCTGACACCGGGACTGTTTGATGGGACGGTGTAGAGGAATAATCACTCTGTGTCTGAAATCGGGAGAGTGTGATGGGACGGGTAGGAGGGAGATTCACTCTGTGTCTGACACCGGATGTGTGTGATGAGACGGTGTGGAGGGAGATTCACTGTTTGTCTGACCTCGGGAGAGTGTGATGCGACCGTGTAGAGGAAGAATCACTCTGTGTCTGACCACGGGAGTGTGTGATGGGACCGTGTAGAGGAATAATCACTGTTTCTGACCACGGGAGTGTGTGATGGGACCGTGTAGAGGAATAATCACTCAGTGTCTGACCCCCGGGAGTGTTTGATCGGACCGTGTAGAGGAATAATCACTCTGTGTCTGACCCCGGGAGTGTGTGATGGGACGGTGTGGAGGGAGATTCAGTCTGTGTCTGAACTCGGGGGAGTGTGATGGGACGGGTAGGAGGGAGATTCACTCTGCGTCTGCCACCGGATGTGTGTGATGGGACGGTGTGGAGGGAGATTCACTCTGTGTCTGACCCCAGGATTGTCTGATGGGTTCGTGAAGAGGAATAATCACTCTGTGTCTGACCCCCGGGAGTGTTTGATGGGACCGTGTAGAGAAATAATCACTCTGTGTCTGACCCCCGGGAGTGTTGATGGGACCGTGTAGAGGAATATTCACTCTGTGTCTGACCCCCGGGAGTGTTTGATGGGACGTGCAGAGGAATAATCACTCTGTGTCTGACCCCGGGAGTGTTTGATGGGACGATGTAGAGGGAGATTCACTCTGTGTCTGACCCCGGGAGTATGTGATGGGACGGTCTGAGCGAGATTCACTCTGTGTCTGACCCTAGTAGTGTGTGATGGGACGGTGTGGAAGGAGATTCACTCTGTGTCTGACGCCGGGAGTGTGTGATGGGACGATGTGGAGGGAGATTCACTCTATATCTGACCCCGTGAGTGTACGATGGGACGGTGTGGAGGGAGATTCACTCTGTGTTTGACCCCGGGGGTGTTTGATGGGACTGTGTAGAGGAATAATCACTCCGTGTCTGACCCCGGGAGTGTTGATGGGACCGTGTAGAGGAATAATCACTGTGTGTCTGACCCCCGGGAGTGTATGATGGGACCGTGTAGAGGAATAATCACTCTGTGTCTGACCCCCGGGAGTGTTTGATGGGACGATGTGGAGGGAGATTCACTCAGAGTCTGACCCCGGGAGTATGTGATGGGACGGTGTAGAGGAATAATCACTCTGTGTCTGACCCCCGGGAGTGTTTGATGGGACGATCTGGAGGGAGATTCACTCTGTGTCTGACCCCGGGAGTGAGTGATGGGACGGTGTGGAGGGAGATTCACTCTGTGTCTGATCCCGGGAGTGTTTGATGGGACCGTGTTGAGGAATAATCACTCTGTGTCTGACCCCGGGAGTGTGTGATGGGACGGTGCGGATGGAGATTCACTCGGTGTCTTACCCCGGAGTGTTTGATGGGACCGTGTAGAGGAATAATCTCTCTGTGTCTGTCCACGAGAGTGTTTGATGGGACGGTGTGGAGGGAGATTCACTCTGTGTCTGACCCAGGGATTGTTTGATGGGACCGTGTAGAGGAATAATCACTCTGCGTCTGACCCCGTGAGCGTCTGATGACACGGTGTGGAGGGAGATTCACTCTTTGTCTGACCTCGGGAGTGTGTGATGCGACCGTGTAGAGGAATAATCTCTCTGTGTCTGACCACGGGATTGTGTGATGGGACGGTGTGGAGGGAGATACACTCTGCGTCTGACCCCGGGAGTGTTTGATGGGACCGTGTAGAGGAATAATCACTCTGTATCTGACACCGGGACTGTTTGATGGGACGGTGTAGAGGAATAATCACTCTGTGTCTGACCCCGGGAGTTTTTGATGGGACGGTGTGGAGGGAGATTCACTTTTTGTATGACCCAGGGATTGTTAGATGGTACCGGGTAGAGGAATAATCACTCTCTGTCTGACCCCGTGAGCATGTGATGAGACGGTGTGGAGGGAGATTCACTGTTTGTCTGACCTCGGGAGAGTGTGATGCGACCGTGTAGAGGAATAATCACTCTGTGTCTGACCACGGGAGTGTGTGATGGGACCGTGTAGAGGAATAATCACTGTTTCTGACCACGGGAGTGTGTGATGGGTCCGTGTAGAGGAGTAATCACTCTGTGTCTGACCCCCGGGAGTGTTTGATGGGACCGTGTAGAGGAATAATCAATCTGAGTCTGACCCCGGGGGTGTTTGATGGGACCGTGCAGAGGAATAATCACTCTGTGTCTGACCCCGGGAGTGCTTGATGGGACCGTGTCGAGGAATAGTCTCTCTGTATCTGGCCCAGGGAGTGCTTGATGGGACCGTGTAGAGGCATAATCACTCTTTGTCTGACCCCGGGATTGTTTGATGGGACCGTGTAGAGGAATAATCACTGTGTCTGACCACCGGGAGTGTTTGATGGGACCGTGTAGAGGCATAATCACTCTGTGTCTGACCCCGGGAGTGTGTGATGGGACGGTGTGGAGGGAGATTCACTCTGTGTCTGATCCAGGGATTGTTTGATGGGAACGTGTAGAGGAAGAATCACTCTGCGTCTGACCCCGTGAGCGTCTGATGACACGGTGTGGAGGGAGATTCACTCTTTGTCTGACCTCGGGAGTCTGTGATGCGACCGTGTAGAGGAATAATCTCTCTGTGTCTGACCACGGGAGTGTGTGATGGGACGGTGTGGAGGGAGATACACTCTGCGTATGACCCCGGGAGTGTTTGATGGGACCGTGTAGAGGAATAATCACTCTGTGTCTGACACCGGGACTGTTTGATGGGACGGTGTAGAGGAATAATCACTCTGTGTCTGAAATCGGGAGAGTGTGATGGGACGGGTAGGAGGGAGATTCACTCTGTGTCTGACACCGGATGTGTGTGATGAGACGGTGTGGAGGGAGATTCACTGTTTGTCTGACCTCGGGAGAGTGTGATGCGACCGTGTAGAGGAAGAATCACTCTGTGTCTGACCACGGGAGTGTGTGATGGGACCGTGTAGAGGAATAATCACTGTTTCTGACCACGGGAGTGTGTGATGGGACCGTGTAGAGGAATAATCACTCAGTGTCTGACCCCCGGGAGTGTTTGATCGGACCGTGTAGAGGAATAATCACTCTGTGTCTGACCCCGGGAGTGTGTGATGGGACGGTGTGGAGGGAGATTCAGTCTGTGTCTGAACTCGGGGGAGTGTGATGGGACGGGTAGGAGGGAGATTCACTCTGCGTCTGCCACCGGATGTGTGTGATGGGACGGTGTGGAGGGAGATTCACTCTGTGTCTGACCCCAGGATTGTCTGATGGGTTCGTGAAGAGGAATAATCACTCTGTGTCTGACCCCCGGGAGTGTTTGATGGGACCGTGTAGAGAAATAATCACTCTGTGTCTGACCCCCGGGAGTGTTGATGGGACCGTGTAGAGGAATATTCACTCTGTGTCTGACCCCCGGGAGTGTTTGATGGGACGTGCAGAGGAATAATCACTCTGTGTCTGACCCCGGGAGTGTTTGATGGGACGATGTAGAGGGAGATTCACTCTGTGTCTGACCCCGGGAGTATGTGATGGGACGGTCTGAGCGAGATTCACTCTGTGTCTGACCCTAGTAGTGTGTGATGGGACGGTGTGGAAGGAGATTCACTCTGTGTCTGACGCCGGGAGTGTGTGATGGGACGATGTGGAGGGAGATTCACTCTATATCTGACCCCGTGAGTGTACGATGGGACGGTGTGGAGGGAGATTCACTCTGTGTTTGACCCCGGGGGTGTTTGATGGGACTGTGTAGAGGAATAATCACTCCGTGTCTGACCCCGGGAGTGTTGATGGGACCGTGTAGAGGAATAATCACTGTGTGTCTGACCCCCGGGAGTGTATGATGGGACCGTGTAGAGGAATAATCACTCTGTGTCTGACCCCCGGGAGTGTTTGATGGGACGATGTGGAGGGAGATTCACTCAGAGTCTGACCCCGGGAGTATGTGATGGGACGGTGTAGAGGAATAATCACTCTGTGTCTGACCCCCGGGAGTGTTTGATGGGACGATCTGGAGGGAGATTCACTCTGTGTCTGACCCCGGGAGTGAGTGATGGGACGGTGTGGAGGGAGATTCACTCTGTGTCGGATCCCGGGAGTGTTTGATGGGACCGTGTTGAGGAATAATCACTCTGTGTCTGACCCCGGGAGTGTGTGATGGGACGGTGCGGATGGAGATTCACTCGGTGTCTTACCCCGGAGTGTTTGATGGGACCGTGTAGAGGAATAATCTCTCTGTGTCTGTCCACGAGAGTGTTTGATGGGACGGTGTGGAGGGAGATTCACTCTGTGTCTGACCCAGGGATTGTTTGATGGGACCGTGTAGAGGAATAATCACTCTGCGTCTGACCCCGTGAGCGTCTGATGACACGGTGTGGAGGGAGATTCACTCTTTGTCTGACCTCGGGAGTGTGTGATGCGACCGTGTAGAGGAATAATCTCTCTGTGTCTGACCACGGGATTGTGTGATGGGACGGTGTGGAGGGAGATACACTCTGCGTCTGACCCCGGGAGTGTTTGATGGGACCGTGTAGAGGAATAATCACTCTGTATCTGACACCGGGACTGTTTGATGGGACGGTGTAGAGGAATAATCACTCTGTGTCTGACCCCGGGAGTTTTTGATGGGACGGTGTGGAGGGAGATTCACTTTTTGTATGACCCAGGGATTGTTAGATGGTACCGGGTAGAGGAATAATCACTCTCTGTCTGACCCCGTGAGCATGTGATGAGACGGTGTGGAGGGAGATTCACTGTTTGTCTGACCTCGGGAGAGTGTGATGCGACCGTGTAGAGGAATAATCACTCTGTGTCTGACCACGGGAGTGTGTGATGGGACCGTGTAGAGGAATAATCACTGTTTCTGACCACGGGAGTGTGTGATGGGTCCGTGTAGAGGAGTAATCACTCTGTGTCTGACCCCCGGGAGTGTTTGATGGGACCGTGTAGAGGAATAATCAATCTGAGTCTGACCCCGGGGGTGTTTGATGGGACCGTGCAGAGGAATAATCACTCTGTGTCTGACCCCGGGAGTGCTTGATGGGACCGTGTCGAGGAATAGTCTCTCTGTATCTGGCCCAGGGAGTGCTTGATGGGACCGTGTAGAGGCATAATCACTCTTTGTCTGACCCCGGGAGTGTTTGATGGGACCGTGTAGAGGAATAATCA